>NW_019945475.1:18899-47219 GCF_002910315.2 Salvelinus sp. IW2-2015 | reverse complement strand
ACCAGTTATATTGAACGAGGAGAAGCCGTCTTCTTCTAATGCCATGACATTTGCATAGAGGAGGCCGTCGCTCTGATGATACTAATTACAATTGACCCAGCGTATAGAGTCGAACGGCCTGTCTCTATCAACACATTATACCAGCATTATGAGAAGGAGCGCCCTGTCTCTAATCTAACACTATAATGACCATATGAAGTAAGACGCCTCGTCTCTGTTCTAAACACAGATATGACCAGTATTCAGAGAATGCAATTGGCCCGTCTCGAGTCTAATACATACCCCAGTAGAGAGGATGCCCATCTCGGTGCTAACCAAGTACCCATATAGAGAATCCTTCTCTGGTCTTATACAGACATTATAGAGGAGAGAGCATGTCTCTGTCGAATACAATCAGTATGAGAGGCCTTCTCTTGTTCTAAACAATGGACAATTTAATGAAATGCCTGTCTTCTCTAATCTAAACAGTGACAGTATGAGAGCCTGTCTCACTAATACAGTATATAGTATAGAAATCTTGTCTCTATTCAATACAGGCAGTAGAGAGGGAGCCTGTCTCATCTAAGCAATTGACCATATGAGGGTCGACCCTCTACACATTACCCCCAAAATGGACTCCAATTGGATTGACCCCTAACAGTACCACTCTTAGACTTGACGCTACAGTTTTTTAGCCCATCTTATATATAAGACAGTCCCAGTCTCTAACAGTGGACCTGATGGATAGTATTTACCTCCAATTTCCCACCCAAATGTTTCATCTCCGCCCCAAAGTTTCCCTTCCACCCACCGTTAAAAAAAAACATCCTCTGTTTGTCATTGAGCTCCAGAAAACAGTTAGAGCATTGGTCTTACCCACGCTTTCACATCTATCCAATACCATGCTGAGAGAATATGTGAAGAGAACTCCGATGAGGGTTTCGGACATCTGGGAATGCCCCACCGGCTGATCAGCAAATCCTATATGTTGAGCTACAAAACTATCATACGGTATGGCTATTAGACCTCCTTTATGGTGGTTGCAGGAAGACACATCAAAGCAATGTATTGTATAGACGGACAAATGAAACTCTTGATGCTGCATCGCGTTGGATGCTTGTTTGGATATTCCAAGGCAATAATCAATATCATATTCATCTCTGTTTTGATCATAAAACCTATACAGCATAAACCGTAGGAGTTAGTGCGGTCTAAGGTAGTCACATAATGGGAATTTCTGAAGGAAGACTGTCTGACAGTTGATATGAATGAATACGTCTCTTGAAAGTCCATATTTAGAATGGCTGAGATGCTCGCAGTTTTTGACGGATAAGACGGCAATCACCAACAGACTGTTTAGATAATATATCCTCTGAATAATACGCATTATCGCTTGTTTTCACAGACATTTTCCACCACCATTAAAACTTGCCCCAATGCACATAAGATAGAAGGTACAATTCTCAGCCAATCTTGGATGTGTAGTCACACACACACAAACACACTACTCTCTTTACGTACTTATGCTGTTATACAGTTGGTACTAGGCTCAGCCAGCCTGAGAGTAGAGGAGTCTGTCTGATCACAACTTGTCAGAAGAGCTGTCCGCTGAGGCCCTGGGTGGAAGTCTGTCTCACGGAGACACGTGTTTTGGAACGTGAATGACTCCCCTGTCAGTGTGTGGGCCTGCAGCATGTATTATATAATTCTAATCTACCCTTGTGTGAGTGTAGTTGAGTTGTGATTGTGTGCAATCGGTGTGTGTTTGTGTGTCTGTGTTGGCTCATTTTATATTTCTGTCTGTCGGGTGTGTGCGGTGGATGGATGTGGTGGTTCTTTCTGTGATGTTGTGAGTGACAAGCGACAGGGAACGAGAGGGAGGTAGAGGAGAACTGTCTGCCTACGTGGCAGATACTTGTCGATAAGGTGCTCGTCTCCCAAGCGTCTCCTGCCAATCCAGCTTTCAGGGAAAATGGGAAAAGGTCAACTTTTCTTACCCATATTCAATACATTAAAAACTGTCTCAATGAACTATAAAGCTTCACTGGGCATATTAAAGATCCCAATACAACTAATCCATAAGAAACCAAGAAGGCTTCAAGGGTTGTTCCGCCCAATTAGGCGGATAATTGGCATTTTATTTCTGTGATTGCAGTTCAAACACAACCGGTTCCCTTGAGGTGGATTTCAGGGGTATTTCAACCGAATTTCACTGTTTGTTGAAACTGTTTGAGGTTTGAGTCGACGACTACACTTGAATGCAGCACCACGGGTTGAGGTTTGAGTCGACGACTACACTTGAATGCAGCACCACGGGTTGTGTGCGTTTGGAATAATCGTCTGCTCCCCGCGAATGTCATATCATGAATATTCATCCTCTTTCCGATTCCCAGTTTTGTTTTGCTCAATAAGCACTTGTTCTTCGCAGTGATGGAGGGGGAAACTGCCTGGAGCTCCCCTAAGCTTTCAGAGAGTTTAGGTTACTCTTTTCTCACTAGTCTAGACTCATGATTAACTAATTACTTCCAATTGTCGCATGTTGAGAATGTGAGCTTTGGGGTATACGGAGACACTCTCCCCTAAAAAGTAAGCCAGCTGAAACAAGCAATAAGAGTGGTTTTGCCTAATGTCTTTAAAGTGATCATAGAAACGGCATTTGTAAGAGAGAAATGTTGAAAGAGAACTATTTCACTAAATAGTCAGCACCCTAAAGTGGTTACAGGTTATGGCTCAGTCCTTTTTGTTGTGATTTAGAAGTGGCATCTGTAAGCTGGAGCATCATAAGCCTTATGCCAGAAGCAATTTAGTTGTAGATCACTTTCATTTCAAAGAAAACTACAGTATGTCTCTCATAGACTCCATGAAGATAATTATAAGTGTGTCAGAATGTGTGAATAAATGCTGTTATTCTGCTCATTAGGTCACGCAGAAAGGTGCTGCCCTCTCCTCATACCAAGTCCCCTCTCCTCATACCAAGTCCCCTCTCCTCATACCAAGTACTCTCTCCTCATACCAAGTCCTCTCTCCTCATACCAAGTCCTCTCTCTCCCCTTATGCCAAGACCTCTCTCTCCCCTTATGCCAAGACCTCTTTCTCCCCTCTCCTCATACCAAGTCCCCTCTCCTCATACCAAGTCCTCTCTCCTCATACCAAGTCCTCTCTCCTCATACCAAGACCTCTCTCTCCCCTTATGCCAAGACCTCTTTCTCCTCTCTCCTCATACCAAGTCCTCTCTCTCCCCTTATGCCAATATCTCTCTCTCCCCTTATGCCAATATCTCTCTCTCCCCTTATGCCAAGATCTCTCTCTCCACTTATGCCAAGAGCTCTCTCTCCCCTTATGCCAAGAGCTCTCTCTCCCCTTATGCCAAGATCTCTCTCTCCCCTTATGCCAAGAAAATCTTCTTCCCCGTATGCAAGACCTCTCTCTCCCGTATGCCAAGACCCTTCTCTGCTCCCTCTTATGCAAGACCTCTCTCTCACCGTACATGCCAAGACTCTCTCTCCCCGTAGCCAAGAACTCTCTCTCCCCGTGCGACTCTTTCCCCTTATGCGCAATACCTCTCTCTCCCCGTATGCCCAAGACCTCTCCTCCCATTATGCCAAGACCTCTCTCTCGCCCTATGCCCAGACACTCTTCTCTCCCGTATGCCAAGACTCTCTCTCACCGTCAGACCTCTCTCTCCCCGTATGCCAAGACCTCTCTTCTCCCGTATGCCAAGACACTCTCTCTCCCCGAGCAAGATCTCTCTCTCACCCTTTGCCAAGACCTCTCTCTCCCCCTTTTGCAGCCTCTCTCTCCCCGTATGCCAAGACCTCTCTCTCACCTTATGCCAGACCTCTCTCTACTTTGCCCTCTCTCTCCTTTCGACCTGTCACTTAGTTCACCCATGACAATCAAGCCCCTCTGTAATGTGGACAAACACCTCTTTTTTAATGCAAGCCACAAGCAATGGCAAATGCAGATCACTATCATTTTAGACGTGTCTGCACGAGTCCCTAGATGCATCCAAAGATGGCGTAAGCATGTCGGCACGTGTCTTTGTTTTGTCCTGTCCCGTGTAAATAGTCTTCGTATTTTTCGTATACATGTTCCGTATGATATTTTAATTTCACTTTCCATCTAGGAACTGAATATACATTCCTACATTCCGCCTAATTCCGCCTAACCCAAATGTGGTCACGGACCTTGCTATTTTTTTATACTTTAGAACCGTAACCCCAAATCAGAAGCTAGCCCAGATAACTAGCTACTAGCTACTAGCTAGTAGTCAAGTTAGCACTGCTGCGGTCTTCACCCTCACTCGACACGCCAGCTTCAAACCGGGCCAATACCTGCCGTCCTGCAAGCGCGATATCACACGCAGAGCATATAGGACTTGCTTTTCTCTACCACATCACCGGATTCCGAACGCAAGCTCTGGACAATTACACCGTATCATACACAGCTAGCTAGCTGCCAACGCGGTTGGCTACTACTGTAACACCTCTGTCCCCGAAAGCAAGCCCAGTTAGCCTTGAGCTAGCCTCGAGCTAAGCCCATCTGCCCGGCTAGCTGAAGAGGTCTATCCAGACGAATTCTTGGGCTACCATACCAGCTACAAGCTAATTTAGCACATTTTTTTTGCCGGCTGCTAAGTAGTTTTACCTTCTGCACAGACACCAAGCCCTGTTATAGCCTGGATTTACTCACACAATTTAACCCCGCATCGGACTTCTCTCGACAACAACCGCCGGATTTCCTGCCGGTAATCCCTGAGCCACTCTTCTTGATCCCAAGCTAGCTTGTAGCTAGCGCAGGCTAGCGCCAACTGCCACGAAGCTAGCCACCAGTTAGCAAAACACCAATTCTACAATTCACACACTCTCTTTCGCCCATCGGCCATCTTGGCTTGGAATCCTCTGTCGACATACGAGAGCGACCAGCGTCTGAAGCAGACCCCTCCGTCATGAGCAGACCACCCCCGCCCCGCCCGGGCTACTAACTTTAAAAACGCCGCGTGCTAGTTAGGTGGAGGCCTCCTCTGCCTCCACACGGCTTGCCCCCTGGACACTAATGGATCAATGGCTACATAAGCTGATGCATGCTTGACTGTCCCATTAATTCACGTACTCTTGCACCATTCTGTTTAATTTGTGTTTTATCTGTCGGCTCTGTGCTTAACTGCAGGATCTGTGTGTAGTTAATCCGACCCCTCTCTGCCTATCGTCGCCATTTTTACGCTGTTTTTGCTTGTGTTAGACTAGCACGGTCCTCTGTTATTGTGCTGTTATCTTTAACCTGTTGTTGTTACTAGCTCTCCCCAATCAAGACCTGCCAATCACTTTATGCCTTATTGTATGTCTCTCATCAAATATCAATATGCCTGCATACTTTGTTCAGGCTAGTTATCATTATCATTGTTTTGGGTTTGCAATGGACCCTGTAGTTCCACCTCTCCGTACATCTGATACCTCCTTGGTCCCGCACCCCCCACACATGCGGTGACCTTCACCCAATATGAAGACCAGCATGTCCAGAGATACTAACTCTCTTATGCATCACCCAGTGCCTGGGCTTGCCTCCGCTGTACCCACGCCACCATACCCCTGTCTGCACTTTATGCCCAGAAGCTATTCTAGCACGCCCATAATCTGCTCCTTGTTATTCTTTGTCCCAAACGCTCTTAGGCACCAGTTTTGGATAGCCTTTAGCCGCCAGACCTCATTTCCTACTACTCCTCTGTTCCTCGGTGATGTGGAGGTAAACCCGGCCCTGCATGTCCCGCAGTCACCTCATTTGTTGACTTCTGTGACTCGAAAAGCCTTGGGCCTCATGCATGTCAACATCAGAAAGCCTGCCTCCCTAAAGTTTGCCTACTCACGCTTAGCACACTCTGCCAACCCTGATGTCCTTTGGCCGTGTCCCGAAATCCTGGCTTAGGAAGGCCACCAAAAATCTGAGCTTTCCACCCAACTATAACACTTTCCGTCAAGATAGAAACTGCCAAAGGGGAGGAGTTGCAATCTACTGCAGAGAGAGCCTGCAAAGTTTCTGTCATACTTTCCAGGTCTAGCCCAAACAGTTCGAACTTCTAAATTTTAAAAAATTAATCTCTCCAGAAATAAGTCTCTCATGTTGCCAGGCCTGCTACAGACCCCCTCAGCTCCCAGCTGTTGCCTGGTACACCATCTGTGAAATTGAATCGCTCCCCATCTAGCTTCAGAGTTTGTTCTGTTTAAGGAGGTGACCTAAACTGGGGATAATGCTTAACACACTCCGGCAGGTCCTACATCCAAGCTTGATGCCCTCCATCTCACAGCAAAATCATCAAGGAAACCCACCAGAGTAACAACCCTTAAATCGCGTAAACATGGGCACCTAATAGACATTTCCCTGACCAACCGCCCTCGCAAATACACCCTGCTTGTCTTCATCAAGATCTCAGCGATCACACTGCATCATTGCGCTCTGTATCCGCGCACGGTCCGCGGTCAAACGACCACCCCTCATCACTGTCAACACGCTCCTAAAACACTTCTGCGAGCAGGCCTTTCTAATTCGACCTGGCCCGGGTACCCTGGAAGGATATTGACTCATGCCCGTCAGTTTGAGGATGCCTGGTCATTCTTTAAATGTTACTTCCTCAACCATATTAAGACCGGCATGCTCCGTTCAAAAAATGAGACAGACAGTATAGCCCTTGGTTCACTCCAAGACCTGAACTGGCCCTCGACCAGGCACAAAAAATCCTGTTGGGCGAACCTGCAATAGCATGCGAAGTCTATGCCCAAAAGTTCGGCGATATGGAACTGTTCAGGGAAGTCAGGAACCAATACAGCGCAGTCAGTCAGGAAAGCAAAGGCCAGCTTTAAGCGAAATTTGGCAAATCCCTGTAGCTCTAACTCAAAAAGTTCTGGGGATACCTGTAAAAGTCCATGGAGAAACAGAGCACCTCTTCACCAGCTGCCACTGCACTGAAGGCTAGGTAACACGGTCACCACGTTCCACCAGATAATCCGTGATAATCGAAGACTTCAAACAAAGCTAATTTCTCGAATGGCTGGCCATGCCTTCCTCCTGGCTGACTCGCAACCTTGGCCAACAGCCCCGCCCCCCGCTGCTAACTCGGCCCACCTCCCCAGCTTCTCCTTTCCCAAATCCAGATAGCAGATGTTCTGAAAGAGCTGAAACGCTGGACCCTACAAATCAGCTGGGCTTGAACATCTGGACCCCCTAATTTCTCGAAACTGTCCGCCGCCATTGTCGACCGCCCATCACCAAGCCTGTTCAAAGCTCTCCTTCGTATCATCTGAGATCCCCAGGATTGAAAAGCCTGCCAGCGGTCATCCCCCTCTTCAAAGGGGAGACACCCTGGACCCAACTGTTACACGACCTATAGGGTCGCATCCTGCCCTGCCTATCTTAAGTCTTCGAAAGCCAAAAGTCAACAAAAACAGAATCAAATGACCATCTCGAATCCCACCGTACCTTCTCCGCTGTGCCAAATCCGGTTTCCCGGCCGGTAGGGTGCACCTCAGCCACGCTCAAGGTACTAAACGATATCATAACTGCCATCAGATAAAAAGACATTACTGTGCAAGCCGTCTATCATCGACCGGCCAAAGGCTTTCGACTCTGTCATCACCATATTCTTATCGGCAGACTCAGTAGCGCTCGGTTTTTTCTGATGACTGCCTTCCTGGTTCACCAAACTCTTGGCAGACAGAGTTTCAGTGTGTCAAATCGGAGGGCATAGTTGTCCGGTCTCTGGCAAGTCTCTATGGGGTACCACAGGGTTCATTCTCGTGGCCGAGACATCTTTTCTCTGTATACATCAATGATGTTGCTCTTAGCTGCCGGGCCGATTCCTGATCCACCTACTGACGCAGACACCACCATTGTTCCTAAATATACTTCCGGCCCTTCCTTGAGACACTGTGCTATCTAACTCAAACGAGCTTCAATTGCCATAACAACACTCCCTTACGTGGCCTCCCAACTGCTCTTAAGCGCTAAGGTAAAACCAAATTGCATGCTTTTCAACCGTTCGCTTGCTGCCCCGCAACGGCCCGCTAGCATCACCACCCCCTGGACGGTTCCGACTAACGAATATGTGGACTCTATAAGTACCGCTAGGTGTCTGGCTAGACTCAAACTCTCCTTCCAGACTCATATCAAAACATCTCCAATCCAAAATCAAAGAAGAATTTCGGCTTTCTATTCCGCCTAACAAAGCCTCTCACTCAACAGCCGCGCCAAACTTACCCTAGTAAAACTGCTATCCTATAACCGATCCTCGATTTTTCGGCCCGATGTCCAATCTAATAGCTTCCAACACTCTACTCAGCAAATGGATGCAGTTTATCACAGTGGCCATTCGTTTTTGTTACTAAAGCACCTATACGACCCACCACTGCGACCTGTATGCCCTAGTCGGTTGCCCTCGCTACGATGTTCGTCGTCAGACCCACTGGCTCCAAGGTATCTACAAAGGCTATGCTAGGTAAAGTGCCCGCCTTAATGCGTCAGTTCACATGGTCACGATGGCTACACCACCCGCAGCACGCGCGCCAGCAGGGTATCTCACTGATCATCCCTTAAAGCCGAAAACCCCTCATTTGGACGCCTTCTTCAGTTCTCTGCTGCCTGCGACTGAACGAATTGCAAAAATCTCTGAATTGGAGACTTATAATCCCTCAAAACCTTAAAAATCTGCTATCACGAGCAGCTAACCCGATCGCTGCAGCTGACATAGTCCCATCTGTAAAACTACCCACGCCAATTTAACCTACCTCACCGCCCATACTGCTTTTATTTATTTACTTTTCTGCTCTTTTGCACACAGTAAAATCTCTTCTTGCCATGATCATCTGATGATTATCACTCCAGTGTTAATCTGCAAATTGTAAATATTCGATTTATTGCCTACCTCATGCCTTGCACACAATTGTAATATAGAATTCTCTTTTTTTCCTTACCATGTTATTGACTTGTTTTATGTTTACTCCAAATGTGTAACTCTGTGTTGTCTGTTTCACACTGCTATCCTTTATCTTGGCCAGGTCGCAGTTGAAATGAGACACCTGTCAACTAGCTCTACCTGGTTAAATAAAAGGGTGAAAATAAATAACAAAATAAAAAACAGATTCTACAGGGATAATTATAATGTGTGTTCAGAACGTTGAATAAATGCTGTCATTCTGCTCATTACAGAAGGTCACACAGAAGGGTGCTGCCTTTCCTCCGCCAAGACCTCTTTCTCCCCTTTTTAAGACCTGTCACTTGTTCTCATCATGACAATCAACCTCCTATTTTAATGGGGGTACCAGTGGGTGCCCCACAGTGACTCAACTTTATTTTTATAAATGCATGGTGGCTCAGCTCCATAACTATAGGTCTTCTCTGTTGTGGTCACCTCCGGCTCTCTCTACCATAATTCCTAGCTCACATAACCATTTATTTGCTTGATTAAGAATTCTCCAAGGTTGTCTGGACACCCGCTGCGACTCTGAGTGAGTGACTCAGAGGCATTAACCCAAAAAGACCCCTTCCTCATCTCTTTCATTCGTTCGTGTCTGTCTGTTGTGCTTTCAAAGCAGACGATTCTTCACCCAACAGAGGATTCTAAATGAACATAAGAGAGGCTTTGAGTATGTTTGTATAATTTGTGCTCATTGTACAAATTTCCATGATACACATCAATAGCATTGTACAGTAGTAGTAGTGAAACAGACAATCGATAAAGTTCTCTTATTTAAAGGGGAAATACACTATTCTTTTGGTATTTATTTCAGATGATCATCATGCATGAGAGTGGCCGGTGAACTACTTCTGCTTCTGAACTCCAAACCTTGAAACTGCTGACATGTAAAACATTTTGGGACTGTATCAACAGTGGACTAATGGAAAAAAAATACTTTGTGCCGGTCTGTGACAACATTAATTGTTTAGTGAAAAGTAAATAATTTCATTGCTCACATTCACACTTCAAGGATCCAATTTCGGTCCGCCTACGTTTCGCGCCAATCGAGGCCCACTGTGTCTGGAGAAGTGAGATGATGAGCTCCTGATTATCCTCCTCAGACTACGATCAAAATAAAAATGTGCGAAACAGTCGAGTTCCCTGCAAACCTATTTGCAAGCAGTGTCGTCTGAAAAAACACATACCAACCAAAGTGTCTCATTCTGAAAATCTGCATTTATTTAGACTTTACAAAAGTACTTTTTCCTGCTGTCTCTACTTCCTTGATTATATGTCATGAATATCATTGACACTGTCTGATCATTCTGCATCTTATAGCCACCAGACAATAAAAGCATCAAGCTGGTTTACATCCAGCAAATACAGTACCAGTCAAAAGTTTGGACACACCTACTCATTCAAGGGTTTTCTTTATTATGACTATTTTCTACTTTGTGAATAATAGTGACGACATCAAAACTATGAAATAACACGTGGAATCATGTAGTAACCAAAAAAGTGTAAAACAAATCAAAAATATAGGAATATTTGAGATTCTTCAAAGTAGCCACCCTTTGCCTTGATGACAGCTTTGCACACTCTTGCATTCTCTCAACCAGCTTCATGAGGTAGTCACCTGGAATGCATTTCAATTAACAGGTGTGCCTTGTTAAAAGTTAAATTTGTGGAATTTCTTTCTTTCTTAATGACCAATCAGTTGTGTTGTGACAAGGTAGGGATGGTATACAGAAGAACCCTATTTGGTAAAAGACAAGTCCATATTATGCAGGAACCGCTAAAATAAGCAAAGTTAAATGACAGTCCATTACTTTAAGACATGAAGGTCAGTCAATATGAAAAAATGTCAAAGTTTCTAAAGTGCAGTCGCAAAAGCCATCAAGCGCTATGATGAAACTGGCTGTCATTTAAAACCGCCACAGGAAAGGAAGACCCAGATTTACCTCTGCTGCAGAGGAGAAGTTCATTAGAGTTAACTGAACCTCAGATTCAGCCAAATAAATGCTTCACAGAGTTCAAGTAACAGACACATCTCAACATCAACTGTTCAGAGGAGACTGCATGAATCTGGCCTTCATGGTCAAATTGCAGCAAAGAAACACTGCTAAAGGACACCAATGAGAAGAAGAGACTTGCTTGGGCCAAGAGACACAAGCGATGGACATTAGACCGTGGAAATCTCCCGATGGCAAATTTTGTTTTTGGTTCCAACCGCTGCATCTTTGAGACTCGAGTACGAGAACGGATGATCTCCGCATGTGTGTTCCCACCGTGAAGCATGGAGGAGAGGTGTGATGGTGTGGGGGTGCTTTGTTTGGTGACACTGTCAGTGATTTATTTAGAATTTAAGGCACACTTAATCAGCATGGCTAGCCACAGCATTTCTGCAGGCGATACGCCATCCCATCTGGTTTGCGCTTAGTGGGACTATCATTTGTTTTTCAACAGGACAATGACCCAACACACCTCCAGGCTGTGTAAGGGCTATTTGACCAAGAAAAGAGTGATGGAGTGCTACATCAGATGACCTGCCTCCCAATCACCCAACCTCAACCCAATTGAGATGGTTTGGGATGAGTTGGACCGCAGAGTGAAGGAAAAACGTGTGCTCAGCATTGTGGGAACTCTTCAACACACGGTTGGAAAAGCATTCCCCATGAAGCTGGTTGAGAGAATTTTCAAATGTCAAAGCTTCATCAAGGAAAAAGATGGCCACTTTGAATAATCTAAAATATATTCTGATTTGTTTAACACTTACTTTTTTTGGTTACTACATGATTCCATATGTGTTATTTCATAGTTTTGATGTTGTCACTATTATTCTACAATGTAGAAAATAGTAAAAAAAAATAAAGGAAAACCCTTGAATGAGTAGGTGTGTCCAAACTTTCGACTGGTGCTGTAGCTTTAAAGGGATAGTGTGAGATTTGGGAAATTAAGCCTTTTTTGCTTACCAGACTTCGATGAACTTAAAAGATAAATTTTTATGTCTGCGTGCAGTTTGAAGGATGTTTTGCAAGGCATTGCTAACTTGCGTTAGCAAAATGACTGGAAGTTTACCGGCACAGGCTAGCTTCAACTTCCTTCAAACTGGACACCAGAGACATAAATGAGATGGTATGGAAAATAAATGCCACCAGTCTGTGGACATTTCTCCAAGGCCCAACTCAAGCCAGGCAGTTGTCAGGATTCCATCCCTAGTGGAATCCCAATGCAAGCTTGAGTAGGCCTACGTGTCTGTGGGAGGCCTAATGCCAACACAAAAGAGTACTACTGGAGGCCGCCTGTTTGAGGTAAAGCTGATTCATCAAGAAATGCCGTTGTTTAAGACTCTTATCCCTTGGTAACTGTAGCAACAGTTTACCTTTATTTATTGTTACTTACAATATTTTATGTCACAGAACCAGCAGGAGGGTTTGTGTGAGTTCAGCAGGTTCACAGTATGGCACACTGCAGCAAGAAAGTGTGTGTATGTGTGTGAAAGCGAGAGAAGTGAAAAAGAGTGAGGGAGCATGTTTTCTGTCTCCTCTTGTCAATCTCTCTCTACCCACCCCTCCTCCTATCCCCTCTCTCCCACTCTCTCTCCCTTCTCTCTCTCTCCTCTACCCCTCCGCTCTCTCTCCTCTCTCAACCCCCTCTCTCTTCTAACCCCTCTCTCTCTCTCTCTGCTCTCTCTCTCTCTCTCTACCCCTCTTACTCTCTCTCTCTCTCTCTCTCTCTCTACCCTTCGCTCTCTCCCTAATCACTCCTCTCTCCCCTCTCTCTCTTGCTCTCTACTCTCTCTCTACCCCTCTTACCTCTCTCTCTTCTCTCTCTACCCTCGCTCTCTCCCTATCACTCTCTCTCTCTCCTCTCTCTCTTCTCTTGCTCTCTACCTCTTCTACCTCCATCTCTCTCCTCTCTCTCCATTCCCTCCTCTCTAGCAGCCCACATACGTTGTTCTGACACACTGCGCCAACCACTCTGTATTATTACTCCTTGTCTCGATGCTGTGCTTGCTCTCCCCTCCTAACTGGCGTCAGCAGTGTCGGAGCGACTTCTCTCACTCCGTTCATCTCTCACCCCTCCACAAACTGGTATCGTCTCTAGCATTCCWCACATTATTTAACAGGGTTAAACTTACAGCGTTGTTATTGTGAATCGCATAGACGGGCAAGAAGAACAAKGCAACAGGTGATGTGTGGGCTCCCGAGTGGCGCAGTGGTCTAAGACACTGCATCTCAGTGCAAGAGGCGTCATTGCAGTCCCTGGTTCGAATCCAGGCTGCATCACATCCGGCTGTGATTGGGAGTCCCATAGGGCGGTGCACAATTGGCCCAGCGTCGGCCGGGGTAGGCCGTCCATTGTAAATAAGAATTTGTTCTTAACTGACTTGCCTAGTTAAATAAAGGTTACATTTAAAAAATGTATTGGGTTCAAACAATGTGATGTCAGGTGATGTGTGTTGAATGTCTTGGGTTCAAACAGAAGGGCAAGAAGAACAATGCAACAGGTGAAGTGTGTTGAATGTCTTGGGATCAAACAGAAGGGCAAGAAGAACAATGCAACAGGTGTTGAATGTCTTGGGTTCAAACAGACGTGGTGCTAAATTGCAAAGGCTCTATGACATGTGTTTTACGGTTTCAAAAACGTGGTTAGATGGGTTTTTGCGGTTGAGGGGTTGCTGGCGCCCCCATACTCGGCACAGTAAAGAGGCTAGAACAATAGGCTGTGTGTGGATGTTCTCTCATTCATGTCTGAGGTGTGTGTTATATCCACACCTTCACTTCCCCTTAAAGAGTTTGGTCTTCCTTCACGCCTCCACACTGCTGTCCCGACGAGGCACCGATAGGGGTGTGTTGTCACAAGGTGTGTGTGTGTGTGTGTGTGTGTGTGTGTGTAAATGGATACCTGTTGGTTTGGTCTAGGAGTGTGAAACAGGTCTACATCTGCATGCGGCTCAGTGGATCTGAAAACAAACAGATGTCACTTCTCCATGGAGCTACTAGAGCCTTCGTCTCCATAACAGCAACAGGCGTGAAAGGTGATTGGCTACACAGCTTCAGTTTGGATAGAACATTCTCTAACTAAGGAACTTCCTTTTCAGGAAGTTGGCTGGTTTCCTTCTGTTGCACTGAGAATTAATGTTGGCAGCCATTTTGTTTCCAACAGAAACCAGTTGAGAAAGATGGCAACTCATTTATGGWTGGAGGAGGTGCAAGAAGAAAACTGAGTAATGCCGTTTCCTTTTAAAGTTCTCCTCTTTTGTATGCTGGCGACACATTGTAATGGAATACTGATTCATCCAAATCCCCTTCTATAATTATTGAAAGGGCACCATGTAGCATTTGTGACCAATCGGCCATTATCCCCGGCTGGCTTGCCTTAAAAACAAATTATATTCAGACGTCCCCGAGACATTTGGAAATGTAGGTTCCTCATAAATTAAAACACGGGGCGATAAAAAAAGTTCGGGGTCGAAATATCCAGACAAAGTGGCTCATTCCCTGGTATCAAATGTGGGTGCTAAAGGACTAATGAATTCAGGCAGAGAGAGGGAGAGCAAAGAGAGGGAGAGAGCATGACGGGAGGTAGAATAGAAGAGGCCTGCCAGAGTGACCCCCACCAGACTTCAGGGACAGAGGGGAGAGATGGAGAGAGCCAGGCCTGAGCAACTTTTTCTTCCTAAAGCTCACTCCGTTTGTCTGTCTTTGACTTTGGGCAACCATGTCTCCTCCTGATGGGTGGTTTAATGACCGCGGTGGCAAGAATCCCTTTATCTCTCCAAGCAGAGGGGCTCTGGATCTAGCAGCCCTGCCATGGCCTTTCCCGTCTGAGAACCAGCCAGCGGAGGGAGGGGAGGAGGACAGGGTCTGGAGCCCAGCCAGCCTTCTCTGATCCTGGGGTTGAGCTTAGCTCAGCACAGCCTCACCGGCTGCCTGGGGTTTTCGGGAATTTCCCAAAGGTTACTGGCCAAAAGACAATGACATGGTCTCTATGAAGACTGCAGCGTCGTGCCACTTACTCATTGACTGACATCTAGGGCGATGAAGAACAGAGCCAAAGATGACTAAAGGATGAATGTACCCCAAACAAAACACACTGGGGTTACTGTAGTAAAGCTGACAGGATCTGTGGGTAATGAGACGTCTTTCCCAGGTTTGGGTGGCCATTGATGGGATGAAGGGTTTTATTTAATGAGTTTTATCTATTGAGTTTATTTATAGAGTTGAATTGAGCAGGAGACAATGTAACAAACAAAAACAGCCTCAGTAAACTTGAGAAAATATACATTGTTCCAGATTTAGCCAGCAGCTCATTTCAGTTTTGGATGATTAGCGTTAGTGAGAGTGTTGTTTGGAACAGATGGGATGGTGTAAATAATTGTTTTATTTTATTATTTTGACGTCTCATCTCAAGAGCATATCTTCGATTTCTCAACTCGCCCTTCAATCCAGTCTTGTTATCCTTTAGTCTTTTGTAATCTTGCTCATGAAGAAGCGATATCAATGAATGTTTAAGTGCAATCACGTTTTCCATATTTTAATTGTATGTCACAAGATTTTGACATTTTCTTGTGTTTTAACAAGACATTTGTGATTCCCAAATATTGTTTGCCACCCTACACAGTCAGGGACACAGAGGATCTGTTTTCCTACACTTGTGTAGATTGTAAAAATGTTTATTTTTAACGGTGCCATTGGCCAAAGCTGAACTAAACCGTGTATGTTTTGACAGACATTCCAAAGCTGTTGAGCGATGCGTGGTGGAAAGTTATTTCCCCGTGTTGTTCTTTACTTCATTTACCTTTTTGTTTTTTCTTGTCAACCATAGACTACTTTCTCATCCTACTACTTACTGAACGGTTTCATCTGAAGGTGAAAGCAGTAGCTGCAGAGCAGGAAAACCAGTTTCCTGATGACCAACTTGTCAACAGTTTTAGCTTTTCCGAGCAGGAATGATCATCTTTTCTCTGACTGTGCTCATCCATGTTTAAGAGTGTAAATGTGTGGTTCTCGAAACCAGTACAACAGTTAACAGGGTCTTTACCCGTTAGCTAAATCATAGCTGATACTTACATTGTTATTTATTGGTTGGCGTTAAGCAGTTTCACATGCCTCAGAAGCTCAGGTGCAGTTAAGGTCTGTGGGTTTGTGGCTTCCCATAGTGGACTTCCCATTGYTACAGTATCTATCTTCAGCATGTATCTACAGTATGTACTGAATCACCACAACACCCATTATGGTGTMCCTCAGACTAGGGGTTTCTGGGAATTTAKGTCTGTAATTCTTGTTAAAACATCTCACTTTCCCAGAGGAATGCTGTGAAAACGTKGWTCTGCACGACTATTGATTGCTGTGCTACGATCTGTGGGTTTGTGACTGTCCGTAGTCAGATTTCCACATCTACAATATCTACTGGACTGTATTACCACTACCCATTATGGTGTCCCTCGTAGTGTAGTGCTTTCAGAATGTCTGTGATTCTGGTTAAAACATCACACTTTCCCAGAGGAGTGCTGTGAAAACGTACTTCCTCGCCGCCGTAGATTGCCGTCAACACACCCTCGAGATTGACCGAGTTAGTTTTTATTTTTGTCTTCTTGGTTCATAGATTCTCCTAGTGACGACCATATGGTTGTAAGTAAGTGAGAGTCTTCGCTCCCATGGGTAGCTTTTTTACCGTGCCAACACAATTTATTTAACCTTTATTTCGACATGCAGTTATGCTGAGACCAAGGCCTCTTTCTCAGGTGAGTCCTGCATACACATCAATATACAATATACACATCAATAATACACATCAATATTCACTAAGCAAGCCATTTCAAATCTCAAATGGCTGAGGAGTAGAGAGAGGGAAGAGTTTTGTGGGAAGGCCAAGGTAATAATCAGTAGCTGCCAACTAGATATTGTGGCGTCCATTAAAGGAAACATTGGGCGTCTGTCAGGGACTTGTCATATAACGGGGATGTTGAAGGTGTCTTTTAAAAACAGTGCAACTCTCTTTAACAAGTCTTTATCTGTCTCTGCTCAGCTACGGTTATTATTTCTAGAGGCAGCAAGCCCATGCGGCTTCTGCGCCATCACACCCAAGCTAAACAAACAAGGAAATATGCCTGGCTGGCTGCTTCGAAATGTAGGGGGGGATCTTGAATTACAATGAATGGAGATAATTTGGGTGTAATTTTAAGTTTGTATTACATAATTAGACCTAAACTTGGTTGACTTTATACTGGTGTGGGAACAGGGTTTTATGGAGAATGTTTTGTCATAGCGTGTAGGCTAAAGAAATCTAGCAGGCAGTGACTATTCTGTCAGCGATAGTTGTGCTCAAGCTTGTTTTCCACACAATTCACAGAATCATTGTGACTGTTCGTAAAGCTTCTGCTCCTTGGATAGCATAGGTCATTATCAAACTTCCTCCAGCAGGCTTTGTATTGTGAGATTTTTTTTCTCTGCATCTTTCAAGGAGGCTCTTGCTTGCTTCAGCTCTGGATGTTTAATAGATGTAAAGTAATTTATTTTGTATCATTGTAGATTTGAGCATGGGCCTGCAACACGGTGTTTGGAAGACAAGCACACCTGTTGCACAAAGACATTGGTCGAGCTACTAGTTGTGAATATACAACGAAACAAGCCTTGGCTTGGCTATTTCAGTTTTTGACTCGACCGTTCTTAAATGGATTATCTCTACCCTTCTCAGGGTTTTCGCTCAGCAATTATCGTGACAAATTCGCAACGGTCTCTCACAAACACTCTGATATCCACCCTGATATTTCTCCTGGACTGAGGCCACAATTGGCCAATGCCTTTTAGGAGCAAGTCGAGGTTTGTTTTAACTGTTGGATTACATGCATGCTGTTCCTGTACGTCTTTTATGAGCAGTCTGTTATTTCCATCACTGCGTTTGCGAATGTGGCTTTTTTACAAGGCGATCGAAACTCCATCTTAATGGCTACGCCACGTGTGTCGCTAACAGGCAGGAAATCAATGCAAGGCCTCACCCCGGCTCGTTGAATTCTTCATCCTCGATTTTGGATGAAGCAGTCCCCACTTTACCCCTGTGAAGGCTTGGGCGGAATCCAGAMTTTCACATATTACCGTCTTTCTCTCATCCTGGGATTTACTGTATTATCGGCATAGCACACAAGGGGGCGCTAAAAACGCAAGAAAGCCCATTAGGCCTCTTTTACCAGAATGCTAACAAAACTGTCACAAACTAATTGCGAAATCACATAGACGCTGTTAGCTAAATGCTAACGAGCAAAAAAAAGTGAAAACAAACATAAACGAAATGCAAAGACAGGCAAATCCAGCTCATAAAGTTATACAAGCATAGCTAGTAACTACTGAATGTCGTTTTCGGTGAGTGTGGACAATTACAAGTGAAAGTGAACAAGATAAATTGTGCAAATGAACAAAGTTGTGATGCATGCTTTTCTGAAGGAAGAGCAGCATGTGTACATTGAGCAGATGGGAGAAGAATGGAGGYGAAAAAATGGCAGCTGTAKAGAACTCACCCAGAGCTCTCTKTGACTTCTGGCAGAAAGCKATTATAAYATATCATTTAGTAGTGAATTGTGTACAAGTGTAACTTCATCACCTCATGTGCGCCGCACAACAGACTCGCCGATAGATGTAGAATGCTATCGCTTTCTCCCGTTGTGCTATTTACAAACAAACACGTGACWGGCTSAACTGTTCTGGGGAACTACYGTAAGCTTCATAATGTAAAATAATGTGACGGGTGAATTGAAGAACACAATCTGCTTTATCTCCTAACGTATTGCACAAGTTGACTGCAGGTAATAACTTGGAAAGTAGCTACAAATATTCACACGTATTGAAAAACRTCAAAGAGTTTAGACTTTTTCCAAATACCCCGGTATATACGGTATACCGCCCAAGCKTACCCCTGTGAGCTTTTCAGTTTTTCTGCCTCTGTTGATGTCGGCGTAGTACTCTCTTTTGCTTGTTAGCCTTGACTTAAGTGGTTGTGTGGTGTGAAAAATCTGTTGTAGGGCATTGAGCCTGAAAATGTTTTAAAGGCCTCTCTCTAAACCCTGAAATATCACTTGGCCAACTTGATAGAACAACTTTAAAGTGTAATTTTACTCATGGATATAATGTGTGCTTCCTGTCGAACACTGACTTGATCATTAGGCCTCGTGCTTGCAAATAATATATTAAAGGAATATAGCCCATGCTTAGTTTATTTAAAGCTTACTTGGATGTATGCTGCTTTTATGCGATTATATATGGTTGTGCTACATGCTTCCTGTTTTTACATTGACGTGATCAGTGCTGATGAATACGAATAGGCTACGTAGAAGGAATAATATAGCCTATATGCATTGTTAGCCTACTTAAATTATTTATGTATGCATACTTAAGTCAGCCCAGTCTGTTTTGTCTTTGAACCAGCATCTTCCTCTCTCTGACGGTAGTGGTGGGAGCACTCATCCAGATCCCTGAGATCTAAACACAGGGCCCCTAGCGAGGCTACCCACTGTTTATGTTCTGATCAATCTGATAGGCCCGTCAGAGTTCCGCTGCATCTCATAGGCCCGTCACAGCGCTGCGGCATCAGAAAAGGAAGAAATAAAGGCTCTGTGCCAGGAAAAAAAGCCAGCAGGGATCCTGCTGCCTGTCGTGTGTCAGCCTAGAGGCCGGCCCCGTGGATCCCCAGGCTCGCCTGACTACTAACCCCAGCAGGGTGGCCCTACCCCGGACCCGACTGGGGAAGGTGACCCCCCCTGGCATCCGTCCAAGGCTAAGAATCCCTAGGCCTCACTCTGGCTGTCCTCTCTGGCTGCCTGCCCAGTTGTCATTATCACCACCAAGAACAGATCTGTGGCAAAAAAAAAGTTCTCTTTCTCAAACACACACAACACCAACACCACCAGCAACTCTGTTACTGCTCAGCTAGTCCTCTCACATAGCAGACAGAACTCAGTGTAAGGTTAAACAACAGGGGTCGTCTTTCAAGAAGAAACTCACAATCAGATCCCATCACACTTACCAAACAGGTGTACTAGCAACCCACTATGTGAGCAGATGACATCTAGGGTCAAGTCAATGGGGAGGAAGACAGAGGAATGACTGCATTTCATACAGCAGCAACAATAAACAAAGTGGTGGATCTCTGTGGGTGGCCACTGTCTCTTGTGGTGGCCACACACACACATGCACACACATCCGTCTCCACTTCCTCCGAGCATACGTGACTGACTGTGACCACGCTCCTCTCCGTTGGATGACCTCCATCTTGCTCCACTAGAGGAGAAAGGGTTTATGGGTAGTATGTTGCGGCGACGGTGGCTTCTGGTTGGCTGCCCTTGTCCTCCTTATCTCCTCCACCGTTGTTTTGGCTGCACAACACACTCTGCTCAACAGATTGCTCTATGCTATAGGCTAGCTCCTGTACTAGGCTTTGACTTATGTTAGTGGCTATAGGCTAGCTCCTGTACTTCAACTTTGACTTATGCTAGTGGCTCTATGCTATAGGCTAGCTCCTGTACTACAACTTTGACTTATGCTAGTGGCTCTAAGCTATAGGCTAGCTCCTGTACTTTCAAAACTTTGACTTATGCTAGTGGCTCTATGCTATAGGCTAGCTCCTGTACTACAACTTTGACTTATGCTAGTGGCTCTAAGCTATAGGCTAGCTCCTGTACTACGACTGACTTACGCTAGTTTAATAATCTGTCTCCTGTCTGTCACTCTGTTTACAATGGAGGCAGTTGTTTCTTTCCCAAAAGCACGTACCTGCCACAAATGCCTCTTCGGTGAGTCTAAATGAGAACGTCTGTTCCGACCGTGAGATTGTGTTTCGCAGTCACCGAAGTGTCTGTTTTTCTTTCGTTGTCTTTTCTTCTGTGCTTGTGTCCATAAGATGGATGATAATGATAGAGATGAAGTCGGGGGTAGAATGTGGGATGTGGTCCACCTGTCACACAGGTGTCGGCTTTGGCTTGTTTTGAGYCCTCGCCTGATGACAGTCGCAGKCTGTTGATGATATACTTCACTGTTGTTGCTGCGGCTGGTTTATAAATTGGCTCTGAATTTTAAACCAAATAGGAATGTAGCTGTGGGGGGAGTGCATAAATCAATATGTAGATTGTCCTCCTTTCACTCCACAATCCCTCCTGAATTACAAGGAAGATGGTTGAGTAACCTACCGTTGTTTTCAAGATCCACCATATTATTAGGGCTTCTACTAAACCACCTTGCATAGACAGAGAATCCAGAAACGACAGTATTTTACAGTCCAGACATGTTTTCACTTTGGAGGTTCCCTCAACCTAATAACCTGGCAACCCCAACCCAACCTGGCAACCCCAACCCAACCTGACAACGCCAACCCTACCTGGCAACCAACACCCAATCTTATTTGGCAACATAGTCTGACGTGATGCAGCCCTCAGGTATTCGTTACCTTTGGTTGCCCTCATTCAGATTTAAGCAGCATGAATCATCATAGTTATGCAGCATGCTTGGATCTGTAGTCAACATAAAGCCTGCATACATTCCTATTGTCTGCTAGGGGGGTTAGTACATGGGAATTTCATATAACATGTACTGGCTGACCAAACCTATACTTCCACAGTATTAGCAGAGCTCCCCTTGCAAGGCAGTAGCAGTAATCAGTATTGTGTCATATTTTGTGTCAATGCAATGTTTTTCTCTGACTAGGCTATGAGTAAATCCTTTGCAACAAAACAGGTAGCTCAGATCACACCTGCTATTACAGCTGATTTATACCAGTATTATTTWTCATCTCAATCGATGGGTTTAATGAGATGCGGTGCCGGGGCCACCCTTTAAAACAGACATTCCTATTCATGAGCTTTCCGGACTTTGAAAGCGAGTTTGTGAGGCTTTTAGTCAAGCTGGGTGTCCAAATCCTGCCCCATTTTTCAGAGCAGACGTAAGAGGCACAGCCTGGCCCTGAGCGTGTGCCAAAACAAGAAACGAGTGAAATGTCTAGCTTTAATTTCAGAGGGGGGAGTTGGAGGAGAGTGTGGGATGGGGTTTGGCTCATTTCATGGGAAAGGAGACGTCTTGGCTGGGTGKACTRCAGTCCAGTCCAGCATGTGCACTAATCATGACCTGGTGCAGGCTGGGAAAACGACAGGAAAACAACAATGCGTAATCACACTAAACCAGAACACCAGGAATATTGTATTCTATTTTATTAGAAGCAGTACTTGATTGGATTAATGGCTGAAGACTGTAGGCTATATCAGACAAAGAGTGAATGAATTAACTGATAAGGAATTGCTTGTTTTTTTTGGGGAGACACGCACAAGGGAGAGAGCATGTAACACAGGTGTAGTGGCTATTTTAGCACTGTTAGTCAAGTAGGCAGCCAGCAAACCGCAATTAGTACGAGCAGACGTGTTTAGTGGTTATTAGATCCGGAAACCTTAAATAAAAACTCCCATTTAAAATTTCGAGAATGGGATGCAGCCATGTTGTTCCAACCGTCATTATAAATTAATATAACACCCTTCTCTGCAGTCTCCAACTACCAGCCAGCATGTTCAGGTGTGCTCACGCATACCCAAAAGCCTCTGTCAACAAAGGGATGAAGAAACCAGAAACGCCTGAGGTCCTGGAGAGTATAAATAGGCTGAGGCGCTTCGCCCTTCCCAGGGTGTGTGCGCTTTGCCCTTGAGTCGTTCCACCTCAAAAAGCACTAGAAAGACGATTTCAACACCCAACTCAATTGTTCTGAAATCATTTCTGTAGTTAGAAACTGATAGGATTAGCATTCCTGAAAATTATTTGTTGAAAGATAAATCAAATTGTCTCTTCTGTTTCAAGTACAGAAACCATTTAGTGCAATCTGAGATGGTGGGATGGATTGAAATGACCCACTTCACACCTTCCCTACGGCCCTCTTCTAAAACAAACTCAGGAGATCTTCCTGTGCATACCTGCTAACCAATTGCGCTTACCATAACCATGCTACCATACCGCTCTACCACACCCTGCCTTACATCCCTCCTTACCATACCCTGCCTTACCATACCTGCCTACTACCTGCTTACCATCCTGCCTTACTACACCTGCCTTACCACTACCCTGCTTACCTTACTTACCTATCACCCGTTACCAACCCTGCCTTACCATAAACCTGCGCCTACCATACCTTACCCTGCTTACCTAACGCCCGCCTTACCTTACCCTGCCTTACCTTACCCTGCCTACCTTACATTCCCTGCATTACCGTCCTTACCGCTGCTAACCATACCTGCCTATAATTCCGCTGCTTACCTTACTACCTTAGCCTTACCCTTACCATACCGCCTTACCATACCCCTGCTTACTATACCTGCCTTACCTTGACCCTGCCTTACCCTTCAAACCCTGCCTTACTTTCGCTTACCTTACCAGTACAACCCTGCCTTACCTTACCTCCTTACACTCCTTACATACCTTCTACCTCTACCCTGCCTTACCTACTACTTACCCCTGCCTACCTTGCCTTACCTTACCCTGCTTACCTTACCCATGCCTTACCTTACCGCCTTACAACCCTGCTACATACCCTGCCTTACCCTGCTTACCATACCACCCTGCCTTACCTTACCCTTACCCTGCCTTACCTTGACCCTGCTTACCTGACCTACCTGCATTCTTAGCCCTGACTACTACCCTGCCTACCTTACGCTACCTGTCCTTACCATACCACTTACCTTACCTGCGTACCTTAACCCTCCGCTACTACCTTACCCGCCTTAGCCTTACTCCCCCGTTGTTAAACTCCATCCGGACACTGGGAATCTTGTGTGTTATCATACGGAAGTCCTCCCCTCCCTGTAGACAGATAGCAGTAATCCCCTGTGGGTTAGTAAACTTGAGCTGGTGATGCGACAGAGAGTTCCCTACACCACACCACACACACACACACACACCACACACAACAGTTCCCTGGGAACATGCATTGCGTTAAACACCTAGTACAGTGTGCGAGTGATACGCACTTGGGACACATGTGATATATATTAACTCTTGTCCAGCACTGATAACCATAATAAGTGCAGATTGACAGGACCTCTGTCCTTAGCCAAGTCACTTGCAGGCTACCAGGGCACCAATGAACTACTGGAGTACCTGTAGTTCAGAGTCATTAAGTAATGATAGGAGTAGTGCCTTCTTACAAGCTGAGGATTGAAATGGATAGTCCTGTCAAGGGTTTTAATTAACACTTGATTGGGTAGATTAACATAGGGTGATAATCCTCCTGATATAGGAGAAATTGTTGTGACTAGTTGTAATTAGATTTCTCGGTTGTACGGGCTAGTGTGGTAGTGGTGTAGTGTGTGTGTTGTGTGTGTGTGTGTGTGTGTGTGTGGTGTGTGGTTGTGTGTTGCTGGTGTGTGAATGTTTGATCTCGGTGATACGTGCTGACAGTGTAGGGAAAAACCAGGCACAGAACCAGGGTGAATAGATTCACCGTGTGTTTAGTCTCCTCTAGATAAGAGAGTGTGGTGGTTTAGCAGCGGTGTCCTCAAACCCTTAGCTAGTTCAGCTGTAAATAAGCAAAAATGACACAGGTCACAACTTCATTCAGCCAAACTAACATGTAATAACTAACGTTAGTATACACTCACTGCATTTCATACACATTTGTCCACTATTGTAAAGTTTTTCACGTTTTATTCTCACTACCACACCATCATTGACGCGAGAACGGTTCGCCTGGTGGAAATGCTCAGGGTTGCAAAGAATCGCAGAAATTGCTGGGTTGCACATATTACCGGCTTACTTCACCCTACGGCCCATTGGTCGTCACCTGTCCACTCCTCTCGTGCGCAGATGAAGAAGGCATAAAGAAGCGATTGAAAGACGCCAGGTCCACTGCTCTCTGTCTGCTGGACCATAGCGCTCTCTACTTCCGTCTATGCTGGCGCCCTCTTACTCAACACTATTTCCATGTTTACAGTGGCAGCGGTTGTTGGTGAGCCATGAAATGACCTCTCCTACCACCACTCATCCATCCCCACAAGCCGTACCAATAGTGTGATAGAAATGTCTTGTGAGATTATACATGATGTCTACATAACAGAGAGGCGATGTCTCTTCTACACAATGCTATTGTTCATCTGAACACTCTGTCGGTTGAAGTCCGTCCGAACAGGCCCCAGAGCCTACGTCTCTGTTCGTACTCTGTACTCTGGCCTCTCATAAAATCTACTTTCATTCAGCTTATCGTTCCTGATCGTCATTAGTTATAGGGGCTCTATCAGGCGACTTCCCGTATCCCGCGCACTCACCCTGCCTTCATCTCATCTCTCGCATTGTAACCACTCGTCACGTCCCAGGTTTATCATTCGTTTTCGGGCGTTTTGTTTCAGCCGCCATCCATCGCCGCAAGGCTTCATTGTCATATTAAGACCCCTCGAAAGCGCGCTCCGTCCAATTCCGACGGCATAAAAAGCGCTCATGAGTAGCCCTCACAGGATGGCCGTGCTATTTAGCCGAGAACAGACTGGGACTGAATAACTCAGTCTAAATGAAAAGTTGCTGCTGCTACCTGGTCAATACCACCCCATGGTTTGTGACGTGCTCCTCTCTTTGCTTTTTCCATTCTCTTGTACTCCTGGGAGCCGGTTTAATATGAAGCGGTGCGAGGTAAATAACAATGGCGAGGGCAAGGGCTGTGAAATTCCTTATTTGTATTAGCGTGACGAGAATATAGGCGTACCCCGCCGCTACTGTCGACGCTTCTCTCTCTCTCAGCCCGCCACCCGGCCTSTGTGTGTGTGCRTCGCCCGTATATCAATTTGCGGAGGCGGCAGTGATCTGGGGAGAGAAGGGAAGGCCACCATTAATGTGTTTCTGATATTCCAGCGGGTATCATAGCATGGCACCGGGGTAAACGAAGCAATCATCACTCAAGATTTATGGGCCAGAAACGGTACCGCAGACGCACGCCACGCTTGGCTCACCGCCGCCAACGAGAGACAGGAGTTGGATGAGGAGGAACACGGGGATAGTGTATTGCGTTAATAACGTACATGCTGTGAGGCTGCATACCACTAAAGTGGCTCTGTTTCTTTGCAGTAGCAGAAAAGTTTCCACTCCATTTTGGCTCTGTCGCTTGTTTTGTTTCACCCTGTTGAATTGTGTTTTGCACTCGGTCGGTAGGAACTGTTGTTGATGAGGGATGATGATGAGTGGCCCTTGTAGCTGGATTACAGCATGTACTGTATCATCATAGCTCTGTGCCTGTAAAACACAGTGTGACAATGTTGTGCACTTCAAAGCAGGAACACATGAAATAGGAACGCTCTCTGGCACTTCTGCGTTCATATGAAGAAAAGAGAGCATCTTCCTGGGTAATAAAAGTTTTTCCTTCCTGAAAGGAAAAGACAGAAAGAAAGGGTAGAAGAAATTTAGCAATTCAAACATGTTTGAATGAGAACAGGAAATATGTCCCACCTGAATTGACCGTACTGTGACTGGATAATGTTGATTCATCTTCCAGTCAAACATAGAAACTAAGCAAATACTTCTGGTATTGTACAGATATGAAGATGTTSATATTACCATTCCATCCAATACCTTCTTATTTCACTTATATGAGACTTACTTAAGTTTGTGAAGGCTCGCGGGTTCGATTCCCGCTGGGGACACCAATATTAAAGCATCTGATGAATGGTATATATTATAATTATATTGCATGAGCACAACGTTCCTTTTTACTGAATCTTCATCTCTRTCTGCAGGGAAGATGTCTGACGTCCGCGCCGCCAGGAAACGGCAGCAGCTGAACAACCTGGTCGCCATGGTGACGGAGCTGGCCCGACCGGGGGACACAGTGGTGGATTTCTGCAGCGGAGGGGTGCGTCCGTCAGTCCTTCGGTCCGTCTCTCTATCCCAATTCTGGCCCTCAACCATCACGGTCACCTAATAATCCCAGTTTACAATTGGCTCATTCATCCCCCTCCTCTCCCCTGTAACTATCCCCAGGTCGTTGCTGCAAATGAGAATGTGTTCTCAGTCAACTTACCTGGTAAAATAACGGTAAAATAAAAAAAATCCTTCCATCCCTCTCCGTCCGTCTGTCCTCATTAGTCTGTCTGTCAGAAATCAGGATGAAAGGGTGCATTTCTTCTCTGTCTTCTTTCCCCTCTTCTCTTTTGAAAAGCCTTGTTATTCCATGCACAGACAGACAGACAGGAGGGAGACGGAGTGGAGTGATGAAGGGAGTGTACAGTACACTTCACAGCAGTAGCACTGACTGGGTGGGTAATGGGTCAATATTGGAATGGACAGTGCGGTAGGCCGCTACTGATCACACAACCCCTTTGATGTGCTCGGCTTCTCTTTGAGCCTTGTTTTTCCTCCGTATGTATTTGTCTTGTCTTTTYCCGTGTTGCGTTTCTCCAGGGCCACGTCGGGATCGTTCTGGCTCACACGCTGCCCGACTGCCAGGTAGGTTGAAAGTTGAAACAACTGTCTTGTCTACCAAGTTGAAACTAGCTCGCCATTTGCTCTCATTAGGGTGGCTTGACATAATTCATACG
The DNA here is from genome assembly GCF_002910315.2 of Salvelinus sp. IW2-2015. Classification (NCBI taxonomy): domain Eukaryota; kingdom Metazoa; phylum Chordata; class Actinopteri; order Salmoniformes; family Salmonidae; genus Salvelinus; species Salvelinus sp. IW2-2015. The sequence goes on along the minus strand of NW_019945475.1, from coordinate 19,755 downwards.
GAGTTACACATTCGTGTTGTGTTTTTCCAGAGACTTTTTGATTTTCGAGCACGTCGTATCTCATTCATGTCTTTGCAAATAACAGTCTTAGTAGGAAAATTTCATTATTTTACATTGTAGAATTGTAGAATTTTCCCAAATAAATCTTAGACTTTTAGCCTATAGCTGTCCAGTAAACTATTCATAACCTTGGAGGTAAGAGTCAACTAAGAGTAGCGTTAGATTAGCAAAGTGTAAGAGGTAATAATATATAAATAAATAATATGCCATTTAGCAGACACTTTTATCCAAAGGGAATTAGTCATGCGTGCATACATTTTTTACGTATGGGTGGTCCCGGGAATCCATTTGTTTTGCCGTAACAAGAGCAATGCTCTACCAACTGAGCAACAGAGGACCAGAGTTGATTAGCTAAATGTAAGAGGTAATCTTGTATGGTTAACTGTAGGTGATCCTGATAGAGAACAAGGAGGAGTCTCTGGTTAGGGGGAAGGTGAGGAGTGCTGAACTGGGCCTGACCAACATAGGCTTCATCCATGCCAACCTGGACTACTTCACTGGACCCTTCCACATAGGGGTGAGTACAGATGAATATTATATTAGAACTTGTTTTTGATATMATTTAATATGGTCATTTAACAGATGCTTTTGTCTAAAGGAWCTTACAGGACTGTCGACATTGACAGTGGCACGTACATGCAGTTTGTGAGTCCTATAAGGAAATCAAACCCACAACAAGGTGTTGCCAGAACTATGCTAGTCTAACCCACTGAGACATTCATATTCACTACATAGTAAGTCTCTGGTGTTACAGTAAGTACGTCAAAAAGTAAAAGAGATGGAATGAAGCTTCTAT
>NW_019945475.1:0-17661 GCF_002910315.2 Salvelinus sp. IW2-2015 | reverse complement strand
TCGTTACGTGGAGTGCTAACTTCCCATTGTTCACCACATCACGGTGGAGTAATCTCTGTGAGTGGTTATGTAGGGTGGGAGGAATAAACCTCTCTCGCTGTGCGAAATGAATGAAGCTGTGGGTGTTGTTGGGTTACCTAGATGACTGTGTATTGTGTGGATGTTCAATCAAGTGTATTGTATGTTGATAGACAGATTATATAATGGATGGGTAAATAACAACTGGTGCTACATTATATTACCCAGTAATGTGGTCTCTAAATATGTGAAACATAATGTTTAGAGTCTAAATTAGGTTATCGGCCGTCCTCTCCTGTCCTAGTAATTATGTTACTAGGGTTCAGACAGAGTGAGCATGCATAGGAGATTCAGACCTTATGATCTGGACTGTTGACTTCAGGCTTGCCTGCTGCCCCCCTGCTTACCCCTCGTACCAGTGGTGTTTTTGCTGTGCTGACCTCCCTAAAAGGTCAAACCATGATGTTTGATGTGTGTGTAGGCCTTATATGACGTGAGGAGCCAGAAAAGAAACCAGCTTAGTGGTGAATTTCAATACGAAGAGGTTTTTGAAGGAAAGGCCTCAACATTCTCCCCCTGTGAGGTGTAAAGCGAACGCATGCGTCATTCCTTGCTGCTGTGTCTTAACTGGTCTTCACTTTTGGTCAGTGTGCAGGAAATGCTTGTTGTTTGCGTGTGACGTCGGTAGACATGCGCTTCTCTCTTCTAAGTGCGATTCTCAGGTTGATTGCAATCCGCTGCCCTGAATGCTGTATACTAGGTCACCTCCTCTTTTAAGTCAGAGCATAAAAGTGAGAAACTTGGAATACAATTGGTTTCTCTCTGTGATCAATTAATATGTCCATCCTAATTCTTCATTCTGTCCCACAACCAGGTATATTATGTTTCCGAGAGTGGTAACAGTGGAAAGTTTAATCAGACATGACCAGGTTGGTTTTGTCAAGTACCTCGCCAGCATTTGCATTCGTCCAGTCAATATCAGGAAACTTACACTGCAACTGTTATGTGAATTCCAAAAAGATATCATACTTTCAAATTGACTCATGACATTTGTTTGCATATCGTAGGAAATAGTAGGTAATATTCCTGTCCACTCTTGGAAATCGGTATTCTGACTTTGCTAATGTAAATGTAAAATTGCAACCCTGGTCGTAACACCACTGATGATGAGAATGTTGAGTGAGAACATATCATGTGACCTCACCCTGAATAGAAAGTAGTATCCCCTAAGCACTGGCCTGTCAGAATACCAGCAGTCCTGTGCAGTAACAGGAGCACTACTACACAGCAGCCCCAGACACCCACTGGCAGCATCTCTCTGCCATAGGCTCATATATTCTCTCATACACTACCACTGACAAAACACTGAGTACAAATTATTTACCTTAATCACTTCCATCTTGATCAGCGTTGTGGGAGTGCCTTGTGTCTACATTTGTGTGTCCAGTTGCTCTTGAAATCATCTGTGAAAGTGTGAGAATGAGAACAGATATTGCTGGTGTGTCACACCCTCCTTTTGAACCCCCCAGAACTGAGTTCCTCCGCACCTATCAATATTCCTCATCCTTCCTGCTCTTTTTGCTGATCGTGAATAACGCTCTAATACCCCCTTTGCATTTATAAGCGAGGAAGTAACCTATTGTGCTGCGGGATAAGCTGCTTCATTTTACACATTAGACCCTACCTGCAGCAGTTCAGGGCAGCCAAATGAGTGGACTGCCACTGCACATCTTATTTTCAGACTGGCAAATTCCAAAGGAACCATTTGCTATGCATTTTGTTTTGCAATTGCTTCGTAATAAAGACGACACCGGGTGTATGCTGAATACTAACGCCAGTCCCCAATGGTGCTTCAGAACCTTTACCCAGAAGTTCCTCTCATCCCTCAAAAATCCAGACACTGATTTGTAATGGGGTTGCGACGGAGGTTCTCAAAGGGACCAGTCAATACAAGTCATCCTATCTCAAACCAGAATATCCGAAACGATGACCAAGAAATAGATACAATGAAAAAACGAAGAAGAATAACTAGTCTAAACAAAATGGGCTAGAGTGCATTTGAAAGTATTCAGCCTTTTTGATACAATGTTCACTATTCGAGCAACAGCCCAACTCTTATGCTAGCGAACGGGTCAAGATTTCCTTCCCTGACTCTTCCCCGGCAGTTCGGACCGGGCCCGTCTTTCTCTCTAGAGAGAGCAGCGGTGAACTCAGACTAGAGCTGCCTATACGGTGGCCAGGTTGGTTCACCTTTGTCTCCACTTTTACTGCGTCCAGTAAAACAGTGGTGGCTTGCATTAGTGGGAGGATATACTGTTTTGAAAGCCAAATCGCCTGCCCATCTTCCCCCAGACCCCGCTTGACGGCCCCTCGTGTGGCAGATGGGAGCAGTTACCATTCCAGTATTCACCTCGGTTGCAGGACTTATTCAGGCCTTCTTCCTCTCAGGTGGGTGCATGGTGTTTTCTTTTGTAAATAAAAAAGGCATGCGTCACTGAGGCCGTGCATTTAGACTTCCGTGGGCTGAAATAACATCACAGTGAAGAGCAACTTTACCTTTGCCACTCATTCAGTTTTCTGGCATTTTCCTCTGGTTCACGGTGTTCACCAAACTCGACCTTCCGGAATTGCCTACCACCTTTGTCCGCTCAAGAAGGGGGACGAGTGGGAAAACTGCGTTTAACACACCACTTGCCACTTTGAGTATTTTTTCATGCCTATTGGTCTCATTTACACGCCCCTCTGTTTTCCAGAACCTGGTCAATGACGTGCATGGTGAGGATGTGATTGGTCGCTTTGTTTATTGGTCTATTTCGGATGACAATTCAGATTTTTCTAAGGACCCTTGAGTCTCACCAGCAAACCCTTTCTCCAAGTCTCCAACGAGAATAAGCTTTTGTCAAAGTCTAAGAAATGTGAGTTCCATGCTTCCTCTGTGTCTTTCCTGGTTATATTATTGGACCCCGCCAAGACATGGCAGTCACAGAGTTGCCTGCGCCCTCAACCTGAAGCAGCTAAAGTATATTCCTAGGGTTGCCAATTTTTACAGACGTGTTCATCCGCAACTACACCATCTGCAGGCACCTCTCACCAACCTCACCTCCCCCTCCACTCCGTGCCCACTGGACCCCTGAAAGAGGCAGCGTTCCTGGAACTCCAATCAAGGCCTTCCCCTCCACTCCTCACTCAGCCAGGACCCAGAACTATTAGTTCATCATGGAGGTGGACGCCCTCCGACACCTGGGGGAGGTGCTGTTCTTTCTCAACGTTCAACGTATCAGTGGTCTTTGTATGTCTTCCATTCCTAATAATTGCTCCACAGTTGAATCTTCAAACCAAGCTGCTTACCTATTGCAATTCAGTCTTCCCAGCCTGGCTGCAGCGTCTTACATTTTGTTCTGGTTCCTTTGACAGGCTCTTTTTGGTCTTGCCCAAGGCTGGGGAGTTTGGAGTCTTGGACTGTTTGAGGTTGTGGGCAGGTGTCTTTTATACGATAACAAGGTTCAAACAGTGCCATTTAATACAGGTAACGAGTGGAGGAAAGAGAGGCCTCTAAAGAAAAAGTTACAGGTCTTTATGAGAGACCAAAAATCTTGCTTGTTTGTAGGTGACCAAATTACTTTATTTTCCACCATAATTCTGCAAAATAAATTTCATAAAAATCCTACAAATGTGATTTTCTGGTTTTTTTCCTCATTTGTTGGCTTAGTTGAAGTGTACTATGATGACAATTACAGGGGCCTCTCTCATCTTTAAGTGGGAGAACTTTGCTCAATGGCTGGCTGAACTAAACTACTTTTTTGCCCCACTGTATATATATTATATATATATAACTGACCTGTCTATATATTTAAAGGTTATATATGTATTAAATTTATAACATACTGTATATAAAAATTGAAAACTTGTAATTGTTTTGATTCAATAAGTATTTCAACCACTTCAACCTAAATAAGCTTTCAGGAGTTATTTGCCTTAACAAGTACCATAATAAGTTGCAATGTGAATCACTCTGTGTGCAATTATAGTGTTTTAACCCTCTGAGTCTAAGCCCTGTCCTAAACTGGGAGAGGGGGTCTGAGCCAACATATGGGATTGTTTTAAGATTACCAAGGATTAATTTAGCTATTTCATTGTAGGAACTTTAACGTTTGTTGGATAGGGGGCGCTATTTTCACTTTGGGGAAAAAATCGTGCCCATTTAAACGCGCCTCGTACTCTATTCTAGATCGTACAATATGATATTATTATTACTATGGATCGAAAACACTCTTCAAGGTTTTCTAAAACCGTTTAAAATTATAACCCTCTAGAGCACCAGTGGTGTCCAAACTCATTCACGGGGGCGGGAAAGGTTTGGGGGGTTTTTCTTTTGCGGGTTTTTTCGCTTTTTTTCCTCCTTGTACTTGATTGATGAATTAACATTCATTAATTTTATTAGGAACTCCCCACACCTGGTTGTCTTAGGCGTTTATATTGAAAGGAAAAACCCAAAAACCTTTGCAGGACACTAGGCCCTTTCCGTGGAATGAGTTTGACACCCCTGCTCGTAGAGGGTTAAACACTATAATTGCCACACAGAGTGATTCATTGCAACTAGTCCTTTGTCCAGAAACAATCGTTGTTTGGTTTAGAATGGCATTTTTCCCCTCTCGAATTAGCAAGCCAAACTAGCCAAGTGGCGCGAAAGCTCTCCTTCGTCACCAAACGCAGAGAACGCAGACGCCTAAACTCCGACAATATTTCCAATATTCTGAGTGGAAACTAATTTTGAAAAACATACTTTTTACGACTGATATTATCACATTTATCAAAGAAAATCAAAGCCCCGGTGATATAAGACGTCTATAACGAATGCTTTTCAGAAGTCCATTACTGGTGACCCTTTATGCGCTTTCCTGAACAAAAAGAAAATTCTGGGTCATTGCCATTCCAAGCTCTCTCTTTTGACCATAGAAATACCTAGAAACCCCCATTTCACCTCCTCACAGGCCTATGGGACATCTAGTGGAAGGCGTATGAAGTGCATGTATACTAATAACATATCAAGCACATTTATAGCAGGTTCCTGGAACAGAGCATCGATTTCAGATTTTTCACCTTTCTGACAGGAAGTTTGCTGCAAAATTAGTTCTGTTTTTACTCACAGATATAATTCAAACGGTTTTAGAAACTGTGAGAGGTTTCTATCCAATAGTAGTAATAATATGCATATTTCTACGAGCAAAAATTGAGTACGAAGGCCGTTTGAAAATGAGGCACCTTTCATCCAAGCCTACTCAATACTGCCGTTTGCAAGCCATAAAAAGTTAATCCAGGTAGGCCAAGTTGAGAACAATTCTCATTTACAATTGCGACCCAGCTAAGATAAAGCAAGCAGTTCGACCAATACAACAACACAGAGTTACACATGGCAGAAACAAACATACAGTCAATAATACAGTAGAAAAAAAGTCTACTAGACAATGTGTTAGCAAGTAGGTGAGATAAGGGAGGAGAAGGCAAAAAATATATATATATAAATAAATAAATATAAAAATAAAATAAAAATATTAAAAAAGGGCCATGTGTCCAAGTAAATACAAACTATAGCAAGTAAAAACACTAGAATGGTTGGTTTGCAGTGGAGGAATGTGAAGTTAGAGATAAAATAATGAGGATGCAAAGGAGCAAAATAAATAAATTAAAATACAATAGAAAGAGGTAGTTGTTTGGGCCAAATTTATAGATGGCTATGTACAGCTGCAGTTAACTATGAGCTGCTTCTGACAGGCTGGTCTTAAAGCCTATGAGGGAATAAGTGTTTTCCAGTTTCAGAGATTTTTGTAGGTCGTTCCAGTCATTGGCAGCAGAGAACTGGAAGGAGAGGCGGCCAAAAGGAAGAATGGTTTTGGGGCGTGTGCCAGAGAGATAACGCTGGAGAGCTGCTTACAGGTGGGTGCGCTTATGTGACCAGTGAGCTGAGATAATGGGGACTTTACCTAGCAGGGTCTTGTAGATGACCTGGAGCCAGTGGGTTTGGCGACAAGTATTGAAGCGAGGGCCAGCAACGGAGAGCGTACAGGTCGCAGTGGATGGTAGTATATGGGCTTTGGTTGACAAAAACCGGATGGCACTGTGATAGACTGCATCCACATTTATTTAGCATGGGTTATCGGAGGGCTATTTTGTAATGACATCGCGAAGTCGCAGGCATTGGTAGGATGGAATCAGTTTTTACAAGGGATATGTTTGGCAGCATGAGTGAAAGGATGCTTTGTTGCGAATAGGAAGCCAATTCTAGATTTAACTTGGATTTGGAGATGTTTGCATGTGAGTCTGGAAGGAGAGTTTCAGGTCTAACCAGACACCTAGGTATTTAGTTGTCCACATATTCTTAAGTCAGGAGCTGTCCAGAGTAGGGATGCTGGGGACATAGTGGCAGGTGCAGGCAGCGATCGGTTTGAAGAGCATGATTTAGTATTTACTTGTATTAGAGGCAATTGGAGGCCCACGGAAGGAGATTGTACGGCATTGAAGCTCGCCTGGAGGGTTGTTAACACCAGTGTCCAAAGAAGGGCCAGAAGTATACAGAATAGTGTCGTCTGCGTAGAGGTGGATCAGAGACCTCACAGCAGCAAGAGCGACATTCCATTTGATGTATACAAGAAGAGAGTCGGTCCAAGAATGAAAAACCCTGTGTCACCCCCTAAGAGACTGCCAGAGGCCCGGACAACAGACCTCCGATTTGAACACTGAAGTCTATCAGAGAAGTAGTTGGTTGAAACCAGGGCGAGGCAATCATTAGGAGAAACCCAAGGCGATCGAGTCTGCCGATGAGGATGGTGGTGATTGGCAGAGTCGAAAGCCTTGGCCAGGTCAGCTGAATACGGCTGCACAATATTGTTTCTATGTGCGGTTTTAAGAGATCATTTAGGACCTTGAGCGTGGCTGGGCTGCACCCATGACCAAGCTCTGAACCCAGATTGCATAGCGGAGAAGGTTATGGTGGATCGAATATGGTCGGTAAGTCTGTTGTGACTTGGTTTCGAAGACTTAGAAAGGAGTAGGCATAATGATATAGGTCAATGTAGCAGTTTGGTCCAAGAGTGTCCCCCCCTTGAAGAGGGGATGACCGTTGAGCAGCCTTTCCAATCTTTGGGATCTTCAGAGACACAAAAGAAGGTGAACAGGCTAGTTGTTAGGGGTGGCAAACAATTTCAGCCAGATCATTTGTAGAAGAAAGGGTCCAGATTAATCTAGCCCGGCCTGATTTGTAGGGGTCCAGATTTTGCAGTCTTTTCCAGAACATCAGCTACTGGATTTGGAGAAAGAGAAATGGCGAAGGCTTGGCTAGTAGCTGTGGGGGGTGCAGTGCTGTTGACCGGGGGTAGGGGAAGCCAGGTGGGAAAGCATGGCCAGCCGTAGAAAATGCTGATTGAATTCTCCATTTATAGTGAATTTGTCGGTATGACAGTGTTTCTATCTTCAGACAAGTGGCAGCTGGAGGGAGATGTTCTTATTCTTCCTATGCACTTTACAGTGTCCCAGAACTTTTTTGAGTTTTATTGCAGAAGTAAATTCTGCGTGAAAAGCTAGCCTTGGCTTTTCAACTGCCTGTGTATATTGCGTTTATAGCTGTCCCTGAAAAGTTGCATATCACGGGGGCTGTTCGATGCTAATGCAGAACCCAATAGGATGTTTTTCTGTGTTGGTTAAACCTGTGATGATACGATTGTGCGCATAGTGTGAACCTCTGCCATTTTTACTACGTCTCATGGGGGATAGGCAAATCTGTCCTCTAAACATAAGTGCCCCCATTCCTATACTCCAATTACCTGTATAGCCACCAGTTGTGCAGCCCTCCATGAACCGTCATACCTCTTTTGCAATCGTGATTACATGAGTGCATATCTGATTATTATTATTACTATTGGATAGAAAACACTCTCTTAGTTTCTAAAAACCGTGTGTTAAATTTTGTTAGGCGTTAAAGATTCCCGGGTTCACTGACTAAGGGGCCTTGGCCCAACACCATAAAAAAAACAGGCCCCAGATCATTATTCCCCCTCCACAAACTTTACAGTTATGGCATATCATATGTGCTTGGCAGAAATAGCATTCCCTCCTTGGCATCGCCAAATTCATAGATTTGTGATGTTCAAAGAAACAGAACTCACATTTATGGCTTAGGCGATCGAACTTTCTGACCGCCCGGATATGTGATATAAATAAGACCTCTCGAAGAGAATAATATGATGCTTGATTCAATCGGCGATCCCTAGCCTGGACGAATTGAGAGGCGCATTTGATACGCCCATATCGGCAACTATACAACGGCCAACGGGTCATACCGCTTGCGCACCTTATGATTGAACGGAAGTAAGTGAGAAGAAGGATGAAAGTGATGAAAATCTTACGCTGGGTCTGTGTGCCGGTGGAATAAATCCTCTTGGAATGACGTGTCCGCCATTTCCTGTTTGCCTGGAAAGCGCAAAGATGGAACCTGGAGGTCTCATGGACAAATCTGTGATTCAAACCAGACTGGTATCGTCATCTTACAACGCATGCTTGTTACGTCATATAGCTCATCTCCGGGCTTTTATTCATGATTGGTAATGTGGATTTGGATATCACCAATATCATCGTAAAGTATGCTTTTTTTCAATTATAGATTTATTAGATTATTGAAATTTTTCGGGAACGTTAGGCGTGTCGGTGTCTGTGTTGTTGCACGTTCGGAGAGCTTCGCGCCACTTTGGCCAGTGTTGCTTGCAAATTCAAGAGGGAAAAAACGATGTTCTAAATCCTGGAATAACAAACGAGTAGTGGTTGCCTCGCTCTCTGGGAACAAAGGATCCGACCAGTCCCATTTTTCTACAGAAATCATACTGCTCGACTGGAATTCAGAGCCAATCACCACACGCAGGAAGCCCATCCCTTTCTGTGTGTGCGTATGTGCGTGCCCTACTCATCCATTTCCTTATCGTATATCTGTGAGCTACGGATTCTGTTCTGACCGTTGTACTAAGCAAGTTTTGCCACCCAGATTATTACTGCTGGTGCAGCACTCTGTCTCCGGCCTGGAGTGACCAGTATCATGAGGCGCCCAGCTGCCTATGAAGTAACAGTTTATGATCGGTAATAGTTTAGTATTCTAACATCACTGATTTGCTTTTGGAATTAAGACTAGATGTATTTCATTTGTCCTATACAGTAGCCATAGTTCATTTATTGTGTATGTGTTTATGGAATAGCTGTAATATAATGTGAATAACAGGACTGAAACTCTATGCGTGAGAGTAGATCGTAATAGATAAATATCCGCCACTTTATTTCTGGGAAAAAGATGCTACGTTAGCATAATTGGACTATACACCATAGTGATTTCTGTAAGTCTATTTGGAGAAAATGAGCTTCCAATTTTCGAACAAAACATAAGTTTATGTAATAATACCTCATATCTATAGAGACGTGGTCATCTGCAGGCTGAAGGTGGTTTATGAAGGTTTAGTGATAAGAGCTCTTAATTATCGATTTGTTTGGTTTTATATCCGCAATAACCCGTGGCTTTCCCACGTGAGGCAACACCTAGGTATTTGCTATCCGCTAACGTTGCCTTGATGAATGAATGCGGTTGTGGTGATGGCTAGGTCCTGAAAATATGAATAAAGTCTAGAGCATAAAATATAATGCTTGCCATCTATATGATGAATTTTTATCAGCGTGGGTTGTTAAAACATCCCACATTTAAAAAATCATGTATATTTTGGTCTGTGATTTCATCAAGATGATGTTTGTCTTATATTATGTTCGGGTGCCTGAAATGTTCCCTACCTCACCCCATAACATTTTCCTCTCTGGATGCCAAATGTTTTTATGATTATATTTTTAGGTATTCACGTCGACCATTTCACGTTGCCGTCTCTATCCACTCATAATACGTCTGGGCTGCTTCGGTGCTATTTCTGATAGGTTAGCTGTGATGGTAGCAGCAATGTAAAATGATTTATACCTCAAATATGCCTACATTCAGTTACCTAGTATATCATAGAAAACTTTATTGGTGTAACCTTGTCCTATTAAACTACCAGGATCCTCTCAACTCAGTCCTTTCAGTTCCGCGTGTGAAGTTCTTCCGGCGCTTTAGTCATATCGTTGGCTTAGCTTCGCAGTTAGTTTGGTTGGTTTTTCGCTTTCTCCCCAATGCTACCTGTTCTGTGAAAAAGTCTGTCCCTTTCCTGTATATGGGTTGTGGGTGAAGCGTTGTGAATATATTAATATATGTGGTGCGTTTTTCGCTGTCAAAACATTTTAAAAATCGACATGTTGGACTGGGATTCACAAGGGTATGTGTGACTATTGCGTTGCATTCTGTCTGGCAATATCTTTATTTGTGGACGTTTTATTTCTACCCGTAAATCAGACTATAACAAATATTATCCTCCAAAATATTTTGTGTGGAAATGATTGAACCTTTAGCCCACAGATAAGCTTCTGGCTTACTGTTTTCAGTGGAATGTGGGAGACAGTTTAAGTCATCGTAATAAGAAGTTAGAATTTATGAGGCGGACCAAAATTTGCCTTGGTTTGTCCGGGTGCCAGTAGGTACTGTTTTAAATTTGTGAGAATCACGCAGAAGTCTTATCTAATAACTATTCTCTGAATTTCCTTGTGAAGATCTGCACATTGAATAGGGGCTGTAGGTGTGATGCTTATTTAAGATGGTGAGAAGGTGCATTTTATCGAGATAAAAAAATAACAGGCAATCCTCTATGGTCTGACTGGTGATAGTTATCAAAATATCCTTCCCAGCTAGCATAGATGGAGGGCTGTTTTAGCCACCTCGCGTGGCTCCTTCCGCTTGGTCGAGACCTACATTATTTTGGGTCCGTGGCCGGTTCCGCTGAAGTTTCACAGCAATAATTGTTAAGGAGTTTGCCTATTCAATCCGTTAATTGGAAGTATACGACCTAATACCTCGTTATCTAAACCGCTCGCCACCTAGCAAAAATGCTAACCGGATGTAGACTTTCTCTCGCATCAGCAAGCAAAGATAAGGACAGCTAACAATTAGCCGCGCAGTCATGAGGCCTCCGCAGAAATGAAGTAACGGTGTCAATCCCAGAATTAATGGTTAGTCTCGACAGACGCGAATGACTCCATTTATAGCCCATAGTAGTCATTTACTTCAGGCTTATTAAGGGTTTTCCGGCTGCCAGTATCGTGCGCCCATTAACATCTGGCGCGCGTCTGGGCCACCTCTCAGATTTGAAGAAGAGCAAGGCCAGAGTCGCGCTCAGGGCCAGGTGAGTTCTCAGATGCATTGATTGCGCCCGGCTCGTTGGCGACCTCAGAGCAGTAACATACGGGTCGCTGGTCCGAAGGGATCCACGGTAGGAGTTTGTTGTTATGCCCCTAGGACCATGAATGGTGCTCTAGGATGGAACTCTTCAACTGGCCTAGCTCCTCGGAATATAGATATATGAATGTTTTCTCTCCCCAGTGTATCCCTCCCTCTCCTGGGTGTACGTAAGCTCGATAGCGGCTTGAAGGCAGGCCAACCTACACTTAGGACACACGGCTGATCCTCACCCATGCTCACGTCCTTCATGCGAGCTGCGAAATTCAATGTGAAATTGTCCAGAGCTTGCTGCTGGAACAGTTTGAAGTGATGGACTAGGTGACCCCCTACACCTCACCCGACCAACTGCCTCTCCCTGATATGGTGACTAGAAAGTGAATTGCTGGGAGGTCCTCACAACTTGCGTATGATCCTCTAGTCTGCCAAGTCCCTCTCTTCTGACTAGAGGTCATGGTGCTGCAGGGTGCTCAACCTACAAACAGTCTACCCGGTCGAACCATTAGTTCCTTATTATCGAGGCTAAAGGAATTAGCTGAATGACTACAAAACCTTGTTGTTAGCTGACTGGTTGAACCAAGCTAATGAATTCCTAAATCAAACAAGCACCTGTTCTGTGGCCAACAACCAACACAAGCAGATCAAAATAGACCTGATAATAGCGTAATTAACGACAACTCATTTAATTTGGGACTAATTAGGCAGTTCAGGTCGTTAGAGTGCCGCTGATGAACGTGGGCTTTTATTCGATTCTGGCAGGAGAGGAGAGGAATTGAAATACACTGCGGGAGACCCACCCACACACACACCACACCCACACACACCCACACCCACACCCACACCCACACCCACACACACACACACACACACAGACTCTGTGTGGAGGAGAGAGAGGAGAGAGCAAGTAACTTAGAACTGCGGTAGCAGCGGCTCGCTGAGTGAAATAAACCACAATCACAATTATCTAGCACAGCAAAGGAGACTTGTGTGTGAACGAGCCACAAAACACACACACACATACTGGCTGATACAGATGCAAACGAGTCAACTAGCGGAGTCAGATGATTCATGTGGTCAAAATGAGAGGTCAACGTAATAAACRGTGCAAATAGCTGGGGAGTTGAAACATTTTGCCTTTATGATAAACATTTACTCTTCCAAAYGSTTATTCCTTCTAACCTCTGCCTGAATAGCACATATTGCTCCTACATCTTTTGGCAGGGWGTTTGTTTTCACTCCACTTCAACGCTCTGCAAAGTAAGCAATTAAAAGGAAAATGTGTTTTCTTTTCAAAGTATTGGAGGAAGAGGAGGAGGCGGGGGAGAAAGAGATACTTCTAATGAAAATGGAGCACTGAAAAGCTTGGTCGTAATGTTCTTCTGATAAAATCCTCAGAGAAGGGAAGGACAAGGTCCCCATTATAATCAACTGGAGAGCTGAAGTTACCAAAATAAGCAGTAAAAAGTTTTTCTAAGGAAATGTCATTTGTTTCCTCTCAAACAWTCAAACATACGTATGTGGGCTAAACTTATCGCAAAATAAGTTCCAGTTCTGGGAAATCATTCTAAATCCATAACTGAACAAAAAAGGAATCATGCTGCTCTACTCTGTGACAATGTAGATAAGACACTTTGAGAGCAGAAAGAATGAGGACGATTCCTTTCGTGTGCAAACTTCAAGTGTCACATTGACAACTTGAGAAGATGAGCCATCTAGAAGTACTGGTGAAATCAAACCGTTTGTTAAGCTGTCTTTGACAGTAGTAAGTCTCATGGTGTACAGTAAGTACGTCAAGTAAAAGAGATGGAATGAGCTTCCTATATTAATGTCTGTGTAGTGAATATGAATGTCCAGTGGGTTAGACTAGCATAGTTCTGGCAACACCTTGTTGTGGGTTGATTCCTTATAGGACTCACAAACTGCATGTACGTGCCACTGTCAATGTCGACAGTCCTGTAAGTTCCTTTAGACAAAAGCATCTGTTAAATGACCATATTAAATTATATCAAAAACAAGTTCTAATATAATATTCATCTGTACTCACCCCTATGTGGAAGGGTCCAGTGAAGTAGTCCAGGTTGGCATGGATGAAGCCTAGTTGGTCAGGCCCAGTTCAGCACTCCTCACCTTCCCCTAACCAGGACTCCCCTTGTTCTCTATCAGGATCACCACAGTTAACCATACAAGATTACCTCTTACATTTAGCTAATCAACTCTGGTCCTCTGTTGCTCAGTTGGTAGAGCATGCTCTTGTTACGGCAAACAATGGATTCCCGGACCACCATACGTAAAAATGTATGCACGCATGACTAATTCCCTTTGGATAAAAGTGTCTGCTAAATGGCATATATTTATTTATATATTATTACCTCTTTCAATTTGCTAATCTAACGCTACTCTTAGTTGACTCTTACACCTAGGTTATGAATAGCTTACTGGACAGCTATAGGGTAAAAGTCTAAGATTATTTTGGGGAAAATTCTACAGTGTAAAATAATTAATTTCCTACTAAGACTGTTATTTGCAAAGACATGAATGAGATACGACATGCTCGAAAATCAAAATTCTCTGGAAAAACACAACACGAATGTGTAACTCCGTATGAATTATGTCAAGCCACCCTAATGAGAGCAAATGGCGAGCTAGTTTCAACTTGGTAGACAAGACAGTGTTTCAACTTTCAACCTACCTGGCAGTCGGCAGCGTGTGAGCCAGAACGATCCCGACGTGGCCCTGGAGAAACGCAACACGGAAAAGACAAGACAAATACATACGGAGGAAAAACAAGGCTCAAAGAGAAGCCGAGACATCAAAGGGGTTGTGTGATCAGTAGCGGCCTACCGCACTGTCCATTCCAATATTGACCCATTACCCACCCAGTCAGTTCTACTGCTGTGAAGTGACGTACACTCCCTTCATCACTCCACTCCGTCTCCCTCCTTGTCTGTCTGTGCATGGAAACAAGGCTTTTCAAAAAGAGAGAGGGGAAAGAAGACAAGAGAAGAAATGCACCCTTTCATCCTGATTTCTGACAGACAGACTAATGAGGACAGACGGACGGAGAGGGATGGAAGGATTTTTTTTATTTTACCGTTATTTTACCATAAGTTGACTGAGAACACATTCTCATTTGCAGCAACGACCTGGGGAATAGTTACAGGGGAGAGGAGGGGGATGAATGAGCCAATTGTAAACTGGGGATATTAGGTGACCGTGATGGTTGAGGGCCAGATTGGGATAGAGAGACGGACCGAAGGACTGACGGACGCACCCCTCCGCTGCAGAAATCCACCACTGTGCCCCCGGTCGGGCCAGCTCCGTCACCATGGCGACCAGGTTGTTCAGCTGCTGCCGTTTCCTGGCGGCGCGGACGTCAGACATCTTCCCTGCAGACAGAGTGAAGATTCAGTAAAAAGGAACGTTGTGCTTATGCAATATAACTATAATATTACCATTCATCAGATGCTTTAATATTGGTGTCCCCAGCGGGAATCGAACCCGCGAGCCTTCACAAACTTAAGTAAGTCTCATATAAGTGAAATAAGAATATTGGATGGATAAGTATATGAACATCTTATATCTGTACAACACCAGAAGTATTTGCTTAGTTTCTATGTTTGACTGGAAGATGAATCAACATTATCCAGTCACAGTACGGTCAATTCAGGTGGGACATATTTCCTGTTCTCATTCAAACATGTTTGAATTCTAAATTTTCTTCTACCCTTTTCTTTCTGTCTTTTCCTTTCAGGAAGGAAAAACTTATTACCCAGGAAGATGCTCTCTTTTCTTCTATGAACGCAGAAGTGCCAGAGAGCGTTCCTATTTCATGTGTTTTCTGCTTTGAAGTGCACAAATTGTCACACTGTGTTTTACAGGCACAGAGCTATGATGATACAGTACATGCTGTAATCCAGCTACAAGGGCCACTCATCATCATCCCTCATCAACAACAGTTCCTACCACCGAGTGCAAAACACAATTCAACAGGGTGAAACAAAACAAGCGACAGAGCCAAAATGGAGTGGAAACTTTTCTGCTACTGCAAAGAAACAGAGCCACTTTAGTGGATTGCAGCCCACAGCCTGTACGTTATTAACGCAATACACTATCCCCTGTTCCTCCTCATCCAACTCCTGTCTCTCGTTGGCGGCGGTGAGCCAAGCGTGGCGTGCGTCTGCGCGTACCGTTTCTGGCCCATAAATCTTGAGTGATGATTGCTTCGTTTACCCCGGTGCCATGCTATGATACCCGTGGAATATCAGAAACACATTAATGGTGCCTTCCCTTCTCTCCCCAGATCACTGCCGCCCCGCAAATTGATATACGGGCGATGCACACACACAGAGGCCGGGTGGCGGGCTGAGAGAGAGAGAAGCGTCGACAGTAGCGGCGGGGTACGCCTTATTTCTCGTCACGCTAATACAAATAAGGAATTTCACACCCTTGCCCTCGCCTGTTATTTACCTCGCACCGCTTCATATTAAACCGGCTCCCAGGAGTACAAGAGAATGGAAAAAGCAAAGAGAGGAGCACGTCACAAACCATGGGGTGGTATTGACCAGGTAGCAGCAGCAACTTTCATTTAGATGAGTTATTCAGATCCACGTCTGTTCTCGGCTAAATAGCACGGCCTCTGTGAGGCCTACATTGAGCGCTTTTATGCCGTCGGATTGGAGGAGCGCTTCGGGGTCTTAATTGACAATGCTTTGCGCTGTGGATGGCGGCTGAAACAAAACGCGCCGAAAGCCGAATGATAAACCTGGGACGTGACGAGTGGTACAATGCAGAGAGATGAGATGAAGGCAGGGTGAGTGCGCGGGATACGCATTTGTAAGTCGCTCTGGATAAGAGCGTCTGCTAAATGACTTAAATGTAAATGTAATACGCGAGGGCCAAAGCCCAACAATAAGGCTGACATGAATGATAGTGTTTTATGAGAGCCGAGTACAGAGTAGAGATAAACAGAGACGTGGCTCTGGGGCCTGTTCAGGAGGATTCAACACGACAGAGTGTTCAGATAAAAATGCATTGTGTAGAAGAGACATGCCTCTCTGTCATGTAGAATCATGTTAACTCTAMACAAGACATTTCTATCACCACTATTCGGGTACGGGCCTGTGGGATGGATGAGTGGGATGGTAGGAGAGGTCATTTCGTGGCTCACCAACAACCGCTCCACTGTAAGCATGAAAGTGTTGATGAAGAGGGGGCAGCACTAGACGGAAGTAGAGAGGCTATTGTCCAGGACAGACAGAGAGCTGGACCTGGGTCTTTCATCCTTCTTTATCCTTCTCTCATCTGCAGCAGAGAGGAGTGACAGTGACCCACATGGCCCTGGCTGAATAGCCGTAATTGTGCAACCAGCAATTTCCATTCTGCAACACCTAGCAATTTCCACACAGCGAACCGTTCTCACACGAATAGAATGAGAATAGAAACYGAAAAACTTTACAAGTAGGACAAATGTAGTATGAAATAGCAGTGAGTGTATACTAACGTAGTTATTACACTGTAGTTTGGCTGATGAAGTTGTGACTGTGTTTTTGCCTTATTTACAGCTGAATTAGCTAAGGGTCTTGAGGAACCACTGCCAAGTCCAACTCCTCATTTAGAGAGATAAACACACAGGCTGATCTATTACACTGTTCTGTGGCTGGTTCCCTACACTGTCAGCACGTATCACCGAGATCATTCACACACACACACACCCACACACACACACACACACACACACACACACACACACTCTCTCTCTCTCTCTTTATGCAGCCGGAGGAAATTACCTAACAACTCCTATAAGTTTACCCATTAATCTCCCCAATCAAGTGTTAATTAAAAACCTTGAAGGACATATCCATTTCAAATCCTCAGCTTGTAAGGAAGCACTAATCCTATCATTTATTTAATTAACTCTGAACTACAGGTACTCCAGTTAGGTTGCATGGTGCACCTGGTAGCCTGAAGTGATTGGCTAAGGACAGAGTGTCTGTCAATCTGCACTATTATGTCTATCAGTGCTGGAAAGATGTAATATCATATCAGCATGATGTCAAGTGCTATCACTCAGCAGCATGTACTCGGTGTTACACCAATGGCATGTCTCCCAGGAACTGTGTGTGTGTGTGTGTGTGTGTGTGTGTGTGTGTGTGTGTGTGTGTGTGTAAACTCTCTGTCATCATCAGCTCCAGTTCTAACCCCACAGGGGATTATGCTACTCTGTTACAGGGAGGGGAGACTTCCGATATGGAACACCACAAGATTCCCAGTGCTCCGGATGGAGTTTACGACAACAGGGCAGG
>NW_019945474.1:60098-65843 GCF_002910315.2 Salvelinus sp. IW2-2015 | reverse complement strand
CATGTGAATTTCTGTTCTGTTTAGAATGTCTATTGTCCTGCCACTGAGTTGAATGGTTCTGTTTTAGAAGCTGGTATTGCTGGTTCCACTATTGAAGTGTTCTGTTTAGAATGTCTGGTGATGTCCTGGTCCACTATGTGAATGTGTTCTGATATAGAATGTCTGTGATGTCCTGTTCCACTATGTGAATTTTTGTTAGAATGCTAGTATCTGCTGGTCCACATAGTGAAATGTGTTACTGTTTAGAATGTCTTGTGAAGTCCTGGTCTACTATGAATGTGTCTGTTTAGAATGTCTGGTGATGTTCCGTCCCACTATTGAAGTGTTCTGTTTAGAATGTCTGTGTATGTTGCGGTCACTATGTGAATGGTTCTGTTTAAATGTCCTGGTGATTGGCTGGGCCCACTAGGAATGTGTATTGTTGAATGTCTGGTATGTTGGTCCCCACTATTGGTTTTGTGGAAATGTGTTATTTTCTTTTTTAAAAAATGTCGGTAGTTCTCGTCCACTACTGTGAATGGTTCTGTTTAGAATGTCTGGTATGTGCGCGTCCACTATGTATGTGTTCTGTTTAGAATGCTGTGATCTGCTGTCCACTATGTGAATGTGTTCAGTTTGAGTCTGGTTATGTGCTGGTCCACTATGCTGAATGTGTTCTGTTTAGTAAAGTCTGTGATGTTGGGGTCCACTATGTGATGTGTTCCTGTGTAGAATGTCTGGTATTTGAGTCCCACTATGTGAATGGTTTGTTTTAGAAGGTCTGTGATGGCTGGATCCACTATGTGAATTGTTCTGGTTAGAATGTCTGTGATTGCTGGTCCACGAGTGAATGTCTTCTGTTAAATGTCTGTGATTCTGTTCACTATGTGAATGTTTCTGTTTATAATGTCTGGTTATGTGGTCCACTATCGTAATTTCTGTTAGAATGCTGGTGATCTCTTCCACTATGTGAATGTGTTCTGTTAGAATTCTGGTGATTGGGTCCACTATGTGAATGTGTTCTGGTTAGAATTCTGTACTGTCCTGGTCCACTATGTGAAGTGTCTGTTTAGAATGTCTGGTGAGTGCTGGTCCACTTATGTGAATGTTCTGTTTTAAAGTCTGTGAGTGCTGATCCACTATGTGAATGTGTTCTGTTTAGAATGTCTGGTATGCTGTCCACTATGGAATGTGTTCTGTTAGAAAGGTTTTTTTCTGTTTGGGAATTTTTTCTGTGGGGCTGGTTCCCCCCCCCCAAACTTAGTTGTTTTGGGAAAAAAATGTTGTTTTCTTGTTTAGAAAAATTGTTTCTGTTTGGAAATGTTTTCCTGGTCCACTATGTGAAGTGTTCTGTTTAGAATGCTGGTGATGTTGGGGTCCACTATGTAATGTGTTCTGTTTAGATGTCTGTGATGCGTCCACTATGAATGTTTTCTTTTAGAATGTCTGTGATGTTGGGTCCACTATGTGAATGTTCGTTTAGAATGTGTGATGTCCTGCGCCCTATGTGAATGTGTTTGTCTTGTCACTAGGAACACAGCAGGTCCACTGCTGTGTGCTACCAAAACAACATCCTAGAAACACCACCATTATCGTAGGAATTCTAGATGGTATCTGCGGAAATCAGAGCACATTGCATCTGGAGCTTATCCAAGCAGTGCAGTAGTCAGTCTCTCTGCTGGCTGATGGATGAATGGTGGTTGTTCCGTGCAAAATTTCCTGAAAGCAATCTGATACACATACACGCGATAAAGAAGAGCTTATGTATCCCTGTGAAGTAATACATGAATATTACACACACACGATCACACACCGACACATGACACACACGACGAACACACACACACCACACCACGATCACACACACACACACACACACGGGATAAATATCAGCAGCGACTGAGGATGTGGTGATCACAGCAACAACACAAAGAGAGGGGTGTGATTGCAACATACACACACAGACGTACACACATACTTCACACACTAACACACACATACACATGACAACTCAAGCTAATCTTTTACAAGCACCATGCCTGGAGGGATAAAGAGTGACAAAAGGAAGAGAGGGGATCAGAAAGAGAGAAAGAGATGATAACACAGAGTGAGAGAAGAGAGAAGGAGATGAAGACACACAGAGAGAAGAGAGAAGGATATGAAGCACACAGAGAGAGGAGAAGAGATGTGCAGAGACACACAGAGAGATAAGAAGGGAGATGAGAGGACACACAGAGAAGGAAGGAATGAGAACACAGAGAGAAGGAGATGACCAGAAAGATGAAGGAGATGAGGACACAGAAAAGAGAGAAACAAGATAAGAATGGAGAGAAGAAGAGGATGAGAACACAGATAAGACAGAGAAGAAAGAGACACACAGAGAGAGGAAGTAGATGAGAGACACAGAGAAGGAGAGATGAGACACAAGAAAGAGAAAAGAGATGAAGAGACACACAGAGCAGGAGGACAAAGTTTTTGACCTTTGACCCTGTTGTTTCCCAGGCAGTTCCCCCTGAGACTCAGACTGCCTCGGGCTACAACACTATCTCTGTTGGAGAGGGCTTATAACACTAATCTCTGTTTTGAGAGGGCTACACACACTATCTTTTTGGCAGTCTACAACACTATCTTCTGTTTGGAGAGGCTACAACACTTATCTCTGTTTGGAGAGCTACAAAAACTATCTTTGTTTGGAGAGGTCTACAAACTATCTCTGTTTGGAGAGGCTACAACACATCTTGATTTGGAGAGGCTACAAACACTATCTCTGGTTTGAGATGCTACAACCACTATCTCTTGTTGGAGAAGGCTACAACACTATCTCTGTTTGGAGAGTGACAACACTTCTCTTGTTTAAGGGCTACAACACTATCTCTGTTTTAGAGAGGCTACAACACTATCTCTGTTGGAGAGCTACAAACATCTCTGTTTGAGATGCTACAACCACTATCTCTGTTGGAGAGGCTACAACACTATCTCGTGGAAGAGGTTATCAACACTATCTCGCTTGGAGAGGGCTACAACCACTTATCTCTGTTTGGATGAGGGCTACAACACTATCTCTGTGGAGAGGAGCTACAATCACTATCCCTCTGTTTGAGAGGGCTACAACACTATCTCTGTTTGAGATGGCTACACACTATCTCTGTTTGGAGAGGCTACAACACTATCTCTGTTTGGAGAGGCTTACAAACTATCTCTGTTTGAGAGGCTACAACCACTATCTCTGTTGGATAGGGGCAAATGGAACTATGTGCCTTGACTCTGTATCTCTCTCTCTCTCACACACACACACACCACACAAAACAGAAGGAGTTAGATGATCTTTGTTCAGCTCGCAGCATAGAAAAGTTTATTGTGAGATGACCTCTTATCACATTTCATAGCCTCTACCCTACCAGACCTGTCAGTACCTCAGCCTCATGTGTGGGTGTGTGTGTGTTGGTGTGTGTGTGGTGGTGTGTGTGGTGGTGGTGTGTGTGTGTGTGTGTGTGTGTGTGTGTGGTGTGTGGGTTGTGTGGTGGGATGTGTTTGTGTGTGTAGCTTAATTTGTGTGTGTTGTGTATGCTTATTTGTGTGCTGTGGGTGGTGTATGTCCTATTTCGGACCATGTCCTGTGAGGGATGTCAGTGTGTCCTTTCTGCCAAAGTCAGTCTCAGTCAACTAACACAGACGCATCTCTCCTGGAGGTCACAATGTCATTGTCTGTTAAACATTATAATCAGACTGGCTCTCAGAAGTACAGCCTTGTGCGTCCGTATTCATCTTCTGACAATCAACTCTCTCCTCTCTAATTTATCTCTCAACCAACCCATCTCTCAACTCTCAAGCCATCTCCTCCATCTCCTCCATCTCTCATTCTCTCAATTCCATCTCTCCATCTCTCTACCAACCTCATCTCTCATTCTCCAATCATCTCTCCAATCCTCTCTACCAAACTCTCATCTATCAGTCTCTCAATCCATCTCTCCATCTCTCTACCATAACTCTCATCTCTCCATTTCTCAATCCATCTCTCCATCTCTTACCAACTCTCATCGATTCATTCTCTCAATCCACTCTCCATCTTCACCACTCTCACTCGTCCATCTCTCAATCCATCTCCCATCCTCTACCAACTCATCTCTCATCTCTCAATCCATCTCTCCAGCTCTCTACCAAGTACTCTCATCTCTCATTCTCTCAATCCATCTCTCCATCTCTCTACAAACTCTCATCTCTCTCTCTCAATCAATCTCTCCATCTCTTCTACCAAACTCTCATCTCCATTCTCTCAATCCATCCTCCATCTCTTCTACCAACTCATCTCGCATGCTCTCAATCCATCCTCCATCTCTCTACCAACATCTAATTCTCTCATTCTCTCAATCAATCTCTCCATCTCTCTACCAACTCTCATTCTCATTCTCTCATCCATCTCTTGCCAGACTCTCTACCAACTCATCTCTCATTCTCTCAATCCATCTCTCCATCTCTCTACCAACGCATCTCTCATTCTCTCAATCCATCTCTTCCATCTCTCTACCAACTGCATCTTCATTCTCTCAATCCATCTCTCCATCTCTCTACCAACTCATCTCTCATTCTCTCAATCCATCTCTCCATCTCTCTACCAACTCTCATTCTCTCCTTCTGTCTCTTATTTTCCTCAACCCCCATCTCCCCTTCTAACTCCACCTCCATGAACGCTAACTTAACCTCCTTAATTTCTCCATTCATCTCTCCGTCTCTTCCTCTCTTTCCATCTCTTCATCTATCGTTCAGTCCCTCTATCTCTGTACTAGTGAGAATCATGTTGCTGGTACTTTGACGGGTGGAGTGTGCTGTTACGACAGGGGGAGATGGATCGATGGGTTTCTCTGTCACAGAGTGGACACACACACACAACTCATTCGGTGGTTGTTGAGAAACTGCAGCATCCTCTGAGATATGAAGACATGTATTGTAACGTCTCGGTGGGTTTCCGGCAGATGGTACCAGACCCAACTTCCCTGTCTGTTATTTATCTTCTCTTTCTCCTCCCTCACTCACTCCTTCCCCCTCCCTCACCCATCGTGCCTCCTTCCTCCCTTCCGCTCAGAGGGTGAGTCGGTGTGTGAGTGTGTGTTTGGTTGCTGGGGTAATGGTGGAGTAAGGTAGGCAAGGCTCTCCTCTGTGGGCGAGGTGTGTGTTAGAGAGAGAGAGGCTCAGATCCATGCTAACCTGATTTAGCTTTGGCCGCGCCGGGGAGGCTAACATGATTACCTCTGGCTAATGGCCCTACTGACTGAGAGAGGGGGAGGAGAGGGAGTGGGGAGGATAGCCTTCAATAATTATCCCCCTCCCTCCCCAGGCATTGATGGATACAACTTTAGAGGTCTCTGTTCTGCTCTCTCTCTTTCTCTTTCTCTCTCTCTTTCTCTCGCTCTCTCTCTCTCTCTCTCTCTCTCTCTCTAGTGATCAGGAGGAAGGAGAATGGCTGGTATGATGAAGAACATCCCCTCGTCATCCTCTTCCTAGGCTCCTCTGGAATCGGTAACTCCTCTCTTCATCCCTCGTTCCACTCATTTGTACCACTCAGCTGTGAKGTCATGGAGCCTCTCTATAGCAGTATCCTAGTTAAGAGACCAGGAGAAGCCACACTCTAGTAGCTCCAATACAATMATTTATTCACCAAYGTTTCCACAGCAAGCTGTCTTCATCAGGGTTTCCTATCAAACACTGCAGGCCACCAGTGTATACAGTTGAAGTCGTAAGTTTACATACACCTTAGCCAAATACATTTAA
>NW_019945474.1:51636-59667 GCF_002910315.2 Salvelinus sp. IW2-2015 | reverse complement strand
ATAGATGGCTTGAGGAAGGAAAATGTATATGGATATATTGAAGCAATATCTCAAGACATCAGTCAGGAAGTAAAGCTTGGTACCTTATGGTCTTCCAAATGGACAATGACCCCAAGCATACTTCCAAAGTTGCCTCAAAATGCAAAGCACAACAAAGTCAAGGTATTGGAGTGGCATCACAAAGCCCTGACCTCAATCCCATAGAACATTTGTGGCAGAACTGAAAAAGTGTGTGCGAGCAAGGGGGCCTACAAACCTGACTCAGTACACCAGCTCTGTCAGGAGGAATGGGCCAAAATTCACCCAACTTTTGGGAAGCTTGTGGAAGGCTACCCAAAATGGTTTGACCCAAGTTAAACAATTTAAAGGCAATGCTACCAAAATACTAATTGAGTGTATGTAAACTTCTGACCCACTGGGAATGTGATGAAAGAAATAAAGCTGGAATAAATGAATTCACTCTACTATTATTCTGACATTTCACATTCTTAAAATAAAGTGGTGATCCTAACGCACCTAAGACAGGAATTTATTACTAGGATTAAATGTCAGGAATTGTGAAAAGCTGAGTTTAAATGTATTGGCTTGAGGTGTATATATAAAACTTCGACTTCAAACTGTAGTATCATGTCAACACTGCATGGTCACCAGTATATATATACAGTTTTGTTCACGTCCTTGACCTGTTTTCCTTTGTCTGTGTATGTGTGTTAGTTGGTCAGGGCGTGAGTGGTGTGGTGTTTCTAGGGTTTGATTTTCTATGTTGGGATTTTGTGTTCGGGCCTGGTTATGATTCTCAATCAGAGAACAGCTGTCAATCGTTGCCCGGATGAGGAATCATACTTAGGGCAGCCGGGGTTTCACGGCTGTGTTGTGGGTGTTTGTTCCTGGTGCGTTGTTGCGCCACACAGGACTGTGTCCGTGCGTTTGTACACGTTTGTGTGTTCATTTGTAATTTTAAGTGTTTTGTTGACTTTCATTAAATATGGACATAACTAGTCCGCATTCTTGTCCGATCCATGCTCCTCCTCGTCTGAGGAGGAGGAACGACTACGACAGCCGTTACAGGTTCATCCAGGGTTCTATTGGACACACGCAGGTGATTGTACATCATGAACTCAGCTGTGGGCATCGATGTCATTGGTCAATTTTACAGAATCAACAGATATACAAAAGCAATTAATGGTTATCAAGGATCATATGTAGCCCTACAATTACATTCATAAGTAAGCCTACAAAAAATGTTATTTTACAATAGCCTTGTGATGCCAGATCTGCTTTGCTGTTTTAGCCTCAGTCCTTCTTCCGTTTGGTTTCATGCCATGTAACAAACAGATCTGGCAACTATGCTATGGACTCCACAGCTGAACCTCTACTGACCCACTCTACTCAACCACAGCCCTATAGAACTCCTAAGACCACACTAATCAATCACACACACACACACACACACACACACACACACACACACACACACACACACAACACACACACACACACAACACACACACAACACACACAGAGAGAGAGTCAGCAGCAGTTGTTCTGGGTAAGATATGACAGGGTTGAGGATAGGTGTTGTTTGTGTGTGTGTGTGTGTGAGAGAGATATGACAGGTCTGGAGATAGATGGAGGAGGCAGTGTTCATATTCTCTCTGCCTCCAGCGACAAGTGGCCAGGAGACATGAATATTAAACACAGCAAAGTCCCCATCTCTCTGGCTGGAGTATTACACTCACACCATCCATATGAATATAATGCACACAGCATCCATATGAATATAATGCACACAGCATCCATATGGAGTGAACATTATAAAGAGGAATATTTTACTGCCAAACATTATCCTGACAGACAGAGAAATACAGGGAGAAATGACGAGAGAGAGAGAGAGGAGAAAGATGATTGAAGGTTCTGCCAAAACTATAATCAACCAACCCCCCTGACTCATCTCTGCCTTCTGATAGAGGAAAAATGGTTATTTGATCCACCAACCAGATAACAGCGACAACCCCTCATACTCTATCAGCAGCTCAGAGGTCTACCTGAGATTCCACCCAGATGATCATTACAATGTGCATGTGAAATCATCTTTAGCATGTTTCAGAGGTTCATTTAGAATCATGTGAGATCATCATTTAGAATGTTCAGAGGTTCCATTTAGAATCATGTGATGATCATCTTTAGAATGTTCAGAGGTTCCATTAGAATCATGTGAGATCATCTTTAGAATGTTCAGAGCTGTTCATTTAGAATCATGTGAGATCATCTTTAGAATGTTCAGAGGTTCATTAGAATCATGTGAGATCATCTTTAAATGTCAGAGTTCCATTTAGAATCATGTTGAGATCATCTTTAGAATGTTCAGAGGTTCCATTTAGAATCAGTGAGATCATCTTTAGAATGTTCAGAGCTTGGTTGAAAGTGGATTTCATCAAATCATCGATGTTCAAAGCTCTGTCCATACTTCACTCTGATTGGTCACTGCTCTCCTCTTCCCACAGGTAAGACTGAGCTGGACAAACAGGTGGCTCGTATATGCACAACGACCTGAAAAGGGTCTGTGTTACAGTCACACACGTTCACCTCATCAGCACAGCTAAAATCACATGTATCAGCAATAGTGATCATATTTTGTGTGTGTTTTACTGCTCAGTAACCATGAGCCTTCTGTTCTCAAAGGATTCATCTGTATGGACATGTCCGAATTCCAGGAGAAGCACGAGGTATGATATCATCAACACCACTTTCCCAAAACCAGGAAGATACTTCACATTCCCACAACAGGAAGAGACTTCATGTTCCCACAACCAGGAAGAAACTTCATGTTCCCACAACCAGGAAGGGACTTCATATTCCCACAACCAGGAAGATACTTCACATTCCCACAACCAGGAAGAGACTTCATGTCCCAACAACCAGGAAGAAACTATGCTTCTCCACAACCAGGAAGGGACTTCATATTCCCACAACAGGAAGGGACTTCATATTCCCACAACCAGGAAAGACGTTTCATATCTCCACAACCAGCGAACGAGACTTCATATTGCCACAACCAGGAAGAGACTTCATGTTCCCACAATCAGGAAGAGACTTCATATTGCCACAACCAGGAAGAGACTTCATATTCCCAAAATCAGGAAGAGACTTCATATTCCCACAACCAGGAAGGTCATTGGGCTGGGATACACTATCTACTGTAGGTGAGGGCTTGTCTTGATTTTCTACTGTCATCGTTTGGGTCAGCTTCCCAGTCGCTGTCATAAACCGTTTAATCCTGTTTTGACTGAGCCTACCTCTCATCTCCCACAATTCAATTCAAGGAGATGTGTCCAGGTTCTCACAGAAACACAGACACATGCAGCATCTGAAGGAAGAAACCTCTCACTGTTCCCAAAAGGCCCCAAAACCTTTTTTTTTGTATCAGAGGAAGTAGTTATCTGACATCATCTTCATATCAATGTGCTCATCTACCTCAGTTTTACCTGTTATCATAATTTGTTCTCAATCTCTCCCTTTTCACCTCTCTCACTTTCTCTCTTTCCATCTCTCTCTCCTCTCTCTCCATCTTTCTCGCAATCTCTCTCCATCTCTCTCTCTCTCAGGGCCATCTTACAGATGGGAAGGGGAAGAACATTGAGTGTAAGGACGCCATCTTCATCATGACCTCGAACGTGGCCAGTGACGACATCAGGACACCAGGAGGCCTAGGAGCTCAGCCGCAGGAAACTGGCTGACAACCTGGGTGAGACACACACACACTAAACAGTTGTTAATTGCTCCTTTTCTCCAGATGAGGTTCAGAAGAGGGATGTCACCATCTCCAGGTAGATTAAGGGCGCTGTGATTCGCCCCATATGGCGAGCATAGAAATAGAGACTTCTTAGACTTGCTTTYAATGAGAATGACAGATCTATAACTAACATTTCTGAATCCGGGMTAAGTGCATTAGCACAGGATTCTTATTCTTGTTCTTTAACACAGGGAGAAATGTTGTCTGACACCCTATCCCCATATAGTGCTACGCCTCACAAGTCCTCAACTGGCAGCTTCATGAAATAGTACCCGCAAAACACCAGTCTCAACGTTAACAGTGAAAGAGCGACTCCGGGATGCTGGCCTCTAGGCAGAGTTCCTCTGTCCAGTGTCTATGTTCTTAAGCCCATCTTAATCTTTTGTTTTATTGGCCAATCGGAGAGATGGCATTTCTTTGCAACTCTGCCTAGAAGGCCAGCATCCCGGAGTCGCCTCTTCACTGTTGACGTTGAGACTGGTGTTGCGGTACTATTTAATGAAGCTGCCAGTTGAGACTTGTGAGGCGTCTGTTTCTCAAACTAGACACTCTAATGTACTTGTACTCTGCTCAGTTGTGCACCGGGGCCTCCCACTCCTCTTTCTATTCTGGTTAGAGTCAGGTTGCACTGTTTTGTGAAGGGAGTAGTACACAGCGTTGTACGAGATCTTCAATTTCTGGCAATTTCTCGCATGGATAGCCTTAATTTCTTCCAAACAAGAATAACTGACGATTCAGAAGAAAGATCTTTGGTTTCTGGCCATTTTGAGCCTGTAATCGAACCCACAAATGCTGATGGTCCAGATATCAACTAGTCTAAAGAGAGGCCAGTTTTATTGCCTCTTTAATCAGAACAACCAGCTTTCAGCTGTGCTAACATAATTGCAAAAGGATTTTTGTAATGATCAATTGGCCTTTTAAAAATTATAAACTTGGATTAGCTAACACAACAACGTGCCATTGGAACCAGAGATGATGGTTGCTATAATGGGCCTCTGAACGCCTATGGAGATATTCCACTTAAAAACTCAGCCATTTCAGCGGACAATAGTGATTACAACATTAACCATGTCTAAACTGTATTTCTGATCATTTTGATGTTTTTTCATGGACAAAAACTGTGCTTTTTCTTTCAAAAACAAGGACATTTCTAAGTGCCTCAAACTTTTGAACGGTAGTGTACATGCCTCACCTTCACCCGACCTACACATCTCCACCATCACCCGACCCTACACATCTCACTCCCCCCGACCTACACATCTCACATCCCCCCGACCTACACATCTCCACCATCACCCGACAACACACTCACCATCCCCGACCTACACATCTCACCATCACCCGACCTACACATCTCACATCCCTCCGACCTACCACATCTCACCCGACCTACACATCTCACCATCCCCCCGACCTACACATCTCACCTCCCCCGACCTACACATCTCACCATCACCCGACCTAACACATCTCACCATCCCCCCGACCTACCCACATCTCACCATCACCCGACCTACACATCTCACCATCACCCGACCTACACGTCTCACCAATTCCCCCCCGACCTACACCATCTCACCATCCCCCGACCTACACATCTCACCAATCACCGACCATACACATCTCACCATCACCCGACTACACACTCACCATCCCCGTACCGTTACACCATCTCACCATCACCCGACCTACACATCTCACCATCCCCCGTACCTACACATCTCACCATCACCCGACCTACACATCTCACCATCCCCCCGACCTACACATCTCACCATTCCCCGACCTACACATCTCACCATCACCCGACCTACAATCTCACCATCCCCCACCTACACATCTCACACATCACCCGACCACACATCCACCATCACCCGACACACGTCTCACCATCCCCCGACCCCTACACATCTCACCATCCCCGACCTACACTCTCACCATCCGACCTACACATTCTCACCATCCCCCGACTACACATCTCACCATCCCCCGACCTACACGCTCACATCCCACCTACACGTCCTCCCCCCGACCTACACATCTCACCCATCCCCGACCTACACGTCTCACCACCCCCCGACCTACAGTCTCACCATCACCCGACCCTACACGTCTCACCATCCCACCCGACCTTACACGTCACCTCCCCCCGACCTACACGTCCACCATCCCCCGACCTACACATCTCACATCACCGACCTAACACGTCTCACCGTCACCGACCTACACGTCTCACCATCCCCCCGACCTACAGTCTCACCATCCCGAACATTCACCATCCGCGACACGTTCACATCCCCGCTACAATCTCACCACCCCCCGACCCTACACATCTCACCTCCACCCCGAACCTACACATCTCACCATCCCCGACCTACACGTCTCACCATCACCGACCTACACGTCTCCACCTCCACCTACAGTGGCTTGCTGAAAAGTATTCACCCCCTTGACATTTTTTCCATTTTGTTGCCTTACATCCTGGAATTAAAATTTATTTTGTGGGTTTTGTATCATTTTGATTACACAACATGCCTACCACTTTGAAGATGCAAAATATGTTTATTGTGAAACAAACAATAAATAAGACAAAAAACTGAAAACTTGAGCGTGCATAACTATTCACCCCCCAAAGTCAATACTTTGTAGAGTAAAATTTTGCAGCAATTAGAGCTGCAAGTCTCTTGGGTATTCTCTATAAACATGGCAAAAGTAGCCACCTGGGATTTTTGCCCATCTTCAAGGCAAAACTGCTCCAGCTCCTCAAGTTGGATGGGTTCCGCTGATGTACAGCAATCTTTTAAGTCATACCACAGATTCTCAATTGGATTGAGGTCTGGGCTTTGACTAGGCCATTCTAAGGCCATTCCAAACAAACATGTTTCCCCTTAAACCACTGAGTGTTGCTTTAGCAGTATGCTTAAGGTCATTCCTGCTGGAAGGTGAAAAAATCCTCCGTCCACTCTTCAAATCTCTGGAAGACTGAAACAGGTTTCCCTCAAGAATTCCCTGTATTTGCATCACCATCATTCCTTCAATTTGACCAGTTTCCCAGTCCCTGCCGATGAAAAACATCCCCACAGCATGATGCTGCCACCACATGCTTCACTGTGGGGATGGTTTTCGAGGTGATGAGAGGTGTTGGGTTTGCACCGACATAGCTGTTTCCTTGATGTCAAAAGCTAAATTTTTAGTCTTATCTGACCAGAGTACCTTCTCTCATATGTTTGGGGGAGTCTCCCACCCGACTATACGTCTCACCCCCACCTAAACAACTTATCCTCATAATCCTCGACTTATTACGTCTCACCATCACCCCGACCTACGTGTCTCCACCATCACCCCGACCTACGTGTCTCACCACACCCCGACCTACACGCTCTCACCATCACCCCAACCTAACACGCTCACCATCACCCCGACCTAGGTGTCTCACCATACACCCGACCTACACGGTCACCATCACCCCGACCTAGGTGTCTCACCATCACCCCGACCTACGGCTCACCATCACCCCAACCTACGGTCTCACCATCACCCCGACCTACATGTCTCACCATCACCCCAACCTACGTGGGTCACCATCACCCCAACTACATGTATCTCTCCCCTCGCTTAGGCAAAGCAGAGCATGACATCACTCTGGCTGTGGGACCGCCCGTTCTGGACCTGCTGGCTGGAGTGTAAACCTGCACTATGGAGCCACTCCTTCAACATGAGTACACACCACACACACACACACACACACACACACACACACCACACACACACACACACACACACACACCACACACACACACACACACACACACAACACACACACTGCAGAGCCTCTCCATCAAGTATGAGGTACACACACACCACACACACACACACTGCGGATCCCTCTCCCTTCAAACAGGAGGTACACACACACTGCGCGAGCTCCGCTCCATCAAACATTGAAGGGTACATATAACACACACACACACACACACACACACTGCGGAGCCCTCTCCTTCAAGCATGAGGTACACACCACACACTGCGGATCCCTCTCCGTTCAAACATGAGGTACACACACACTGCGGAGCACACTCCATCAAACTTGAGGGTTACACACACTGCGGAGCCTTCTCCTTAAAACATGAAGTGTACATATACCACACCACACACACAACACACACACACACCACACACACACACACACACACACACACACACACACACACACACACACACACCACACACTGCGGAGC
>NW_019945474.1:40617-44694 GCF_002910315.2 Salvelinus sp. IW2-2015 | reverse complement strand
TAAGAGGATTAAGATAACTGGGTCTAGAGACGAACCCCATAATGTCGAACAGGTGGAATTTTTTTTGTTGGTTGAAAATGTTTACAGAATTGAATAACAAATGAAAACTGGAATGTGCCTTGAGTAAATAGGGTATTGCAATACCCCTTTGTGTATGGGCAAGCCTAATGTAGTTCGAATGTGGCTAAGTGACCTTGGTCACAGGTGGTTTAAGGACGTCGGTTGGAGCCGCAAGTGAAGCTCTAGGAATAAGTAGTTGCGTCGTTTGAATCCCCGAGGCGATTAGGTGCAAGGAAGATTCTGTCCTGTGGCCCTTGGAGTGCTATGGGCCCTCGACCGGTGCAATAATAGTGGTTAACATGATCTAAGCTCATCTCGTGTACCCCACTTGACAGTGGCCTTGCAAAAGTAATTCATGCCCGTTTGGCGTTTCCTCGCTCATTTTGTTGCAGCTTAGCAGACCTGGCTGAATTTCAATGGACTTTGATGTATTTGGGATTTCATGCCGTAATGGACACATGGACACAAAGATAGTCAAGAAGTTGGTCAAGGTGGATGAGATTGTTTTTTACTTGTTTGCAAAAAATTTGCTGAGAAAAATGGAAAAGAGAGTTGGGAAAGAAGTGGGTGGGTGCAGTACTGTAGTGATGAACAGTACCGTCAAACTAGCGTGTTGGACAATGGTGTTTTCTTATACTTTTAAACTGTAATTTTGTCTATCATTCGTACGAGAATGATAGTGAGGATACGTCAAACAACTTGAAAATAGCACATGGGACATCAGTGTTAGTAAGACAAAAAGTTGTTAACTGTAGAAGTCAGAAAAAGAGTATGTTACATTTGAGATTCTGGTTGCGAAAGTAGCCTTGAGTGACAGCTTTGCACCATGCGTTTGTGCTTGGCATTCTCTCAACCAGCTTCATGAGGTAGTCACCTGGAATGCATTTCAATTAACAGGTGTGCCTTGTTAAAAGTTCATTTGTGGAATTTATTTCCTTCTTAATACATTTGAGCCAATCAGTTGTTTTGTGACAAGGTAGGGGTCCACTCCTTCCTGAGTGGTATGACGGCTGCGTGGTCCCATGGTGTTTATACTTGCGTTCTATTGTTTGTACAGATGAACGTGGTACCTTCAGGCGTTTGGAAATTGCTCCCAAGGATGAACCAGACTTGTGGAGGTCTACAATTTTTTTTTCGGAGGTCTTGGCTGATTTCTTTTGATTTTCCCATGATGTCTTGCAAAGAAGCCCCGAGTTTGAAGGTAGGCCTTGAAATACATCCACAGGTACACCTCCAATTGACTCAAATGATGTCAATTAGCATATCAGAAGTTTCTAAAGCCATGACATCATTTTCTGCAATTTTCCAAGATGTTTATAGGCACAGTCAACTTAGTGTATGTAAACTTCTGACCCACTGGAATTGTGATACAGTGAACTATAAGTGAAATAATCTGTCAACAATTGTTGGAAAAATTACTTGTGTCATGCACAAAGTAGATGTCCTAACCGACTTGCCAAATCTATAGTTTCTGACTTCAACTGTGTATACACTACTGTTCAAAAGATTGGGGTCACTTAGAAATGTCCTTGTTTTTGAAAGAAAACAATTTTTTTTGTCCATTAAAATAACATCAAATTGATCAGAAATACAGTGTAGACATTGTTAATGTTGTAAATGACTATTGTAGCTTGAAATTACAGATTTTTTATGGAATATCTACATAGGCGTACAGAGGCCCATTATCAGCAACCATCACTCCTGCGTTCCAATTGCACGTTGTGTTAGCTAATCCAAGTCAATCATTTTAAAAGGCTAATTGATCATTAGAAAACCCTTTTGCAACTATGTTAGCACAGCTGAAAACTGTTGTGTTGATTAAAGAAGTTGTCACATGTGCTCCATCTCCAGCCTCTAGGTCACCAGGCTGCTCGTTATGGCGCACACCTGTCACCAGCGTTACACGCATAATGACACTCACCTGGACTCCATCACCTCCTTGATTACCTGCCCTATATATGTCACTCCATTTGTTTTTTTCCCCAGTCGTCATTGTTGCTGTTTCATGTCGATGCGCTGTTCGTGTTTCTTGTTTTGATCATTTATTTATTTATTAAGTGTATTCACTCCCTGAACTTGCTTCCCGACTCTCAGTGTACATCATTACAGAATGGTGTTGGAAGTGATGTCGGGTCCGGGTGTCCGAACCAGAACTACCTGGGAGGCCTCAGCTGGTTTGTGGGGTTCCCCTGCCTCAGCTGTCCCGACGGGTTTCCATACCTCAGCTGGTTTGTCGTGTTCCCCTGCCTCAGCTGTCCCGACGGGTTTCCATACCTCAGCTGGTTTGTCGTGTTCCCCTGCCTCAGCTGGCCCGACGGGTTTCCAATACCTCAGCTAGCTCGACAGGCTCCAATACCTCAGCTGGCTCGTTAGGTGCAAAAATCTGTCTGTGCCCTTGAGTGCATGGCCTCACTCTGTGCAATAATAGTGTTAACATGATGACTACCTCATCTCTGTACCCCACTTACAGTGCCTTGCAAAGTATTCATCCCCTTGGCGTTTCTCCTATTTTGTTGCATTACAACCTGTAATTTCAATGGATTTTTATTTGGATTTCATGTAATGGACACACACAAAATAGTCAAAATTGGTCAAGTGGAATGAATTTTTTTTACTTGTTTCAAAAAATTCTAAAAAAATAAAAATGGAAAAGTGGTGGGTGCATACTGTATAGATACAGTACCAGTCAACGTTTGGACAATGGTTTTTCTTTACTTTTTAAACTATTTTCTACATTGTAGAATAATAGTGAGGATATCAAAACTATGAAATAGCACATGGAATCATGTAGTAACCAAAAAAGTGTTAAATAAATCAAAATATATTTTACATTTGAGATTCTTCAAAGTA
Source organism: Salvelinus sp. IW2-2015 (assembly GCF_002910315.2). NCBI lineage: Eukaryota > Metazoa > Chordata > Actinopteri > Salmoniformes > Salmonidae > Salvelinus > Salvelinus sp. IW2-2015. Next base: position 41,784 of record NW_019945474.1, on the reverse strand, counting down.
GCCTTGATGACAGCTTTGCACATGCTTCAGAAGGTGAAGAGGGAATGTGGGAGGGCCATTCCTCTGTGTCCCTCGCTGCCAGGGTTCCATAGAGATGTAGAGCCTCTTCTCCCCTGCAGGGAGGGAATTAGCATGGAGAAAAAGACACATTCGCCCTGATTGGGCCCTTCTGGACCCCCCACTCACACACACTCACACACACAGTGCCTTGCTGCCTGCCACTCCCAGATGCACACAGACAATGTATCGAAAGCATTCCACAGGGATGCTGGCCCATGTTGACTCCAATTGATTCCCATAGTTGTGTCAAGTTGGCTAGATGTGCTTTCGGTGGTGGACTATTCTTAATACACACGGGAAACTGTTGATTGTGAAAAACCCAGCAGTGTTGCAGTTCTTGACACAACCAGTGCTCCTGGCACCTACTATCATACCCTGTTCAAAARCTTCTGTCTTGCCCATTAACCCTCTGAATGACACACATACGCAATCAATGTCTCAATTGTCTCGAGGCTTAAAAATCCTTCTTTAACCGTCTCCTCCCCTTCATCTACACTGATTGAAGTGGATTTAACAAGTGACATCAAATATCGMCCGTCATTGTAAATAAGAATTTGTTCCTAATTGACTTGCCTAGGTAAATAAAGATTAAATAACTGGTCTACACCCCATAATGTCAACGTGGAATTTTTTTGTTGTTGAAATGTTTACAAATTAATAAAAAATGAAAAGCTGGAATGTCTTGAGTCAATAAGTATTCAACCCCTTTGTTATGGCAAGCCTAATTAGTTCAATTTGCTAAGTGACTTGTCAGCAGTGGTTAAGACCGTTGGACCAGTAACCGAAAGGTTGCTCGTTTGAATCCCAGAGCCGAATACACTAATACAAACTAGACAAAAACAACAAACGACCTTGAAGCGGCAAAACGAAGTGCAGACACAAGCAACATACGTCAAGACATAGACAATTACCCACAACCTACCTAATGCCTATGGCTGCCTAAATATGGCTCCCAATCAGAGACAACGATAGACAGCTGTCTCTAATTGAGAACCAATCCAGGAACCATAGACTTACATAAACACCTACACTGAACAACAACCCATGAACTCTACAAAAACCCCTAGACAATACAAACACCCTAGACTAGACAAAAAACACACAAAC
>NW_019945474.1:13050-38941 GCF_002910315.2 Salvelinus sp. IW2-2015 | reverse complement strand
CTAGGTGCAAAAATCTGTCTGTGCCCTTGAGTGCATGGACTCTGTGCAATAATAGTGTTTAACATGATGACTACCTCATCTCTGTACCCCACCTACAGTGCCTTGCAAAAGTATTCATCCCCTTGGCGTTTTTCCTATTTTGTTGCATTACAACCTGTAATTTAATGGATTTTTATTTGGATTTCATGTAATGGACAACACAAAATAGTCAAAATTGGTCAAGTGGAATGATTTTTTTTACTTGTTTCAAAAATTATTAAAAAAAAAAATGGAAAAGTGGTGGGTGCATACTGTATAATACAGTACCAGTCAAACGTTTGGACAATGGTTTTCTTTACTTTTAAACTATTTTCTACATTGTAGAATAATAGTGAGGATATCAAAACTATGAAAATGCACATGGAATCATGTAGTAACCAAAAAGTGTTAAATAAATCAAAATATATTTTACATTTGAGATTCTTCAAAGTAGCCTTGATGACAGTTTGCACATGCTTGGCATTCTCTCAACCAGCTTCATGAGGTAGTCACCTGGAATGCATTTCAATTAACAGGTGTGCCTTGTTAAAAGTTCATTTGTGGAATTTCTTTCCTTCTTAATACATTTGAGCCAATCAGTTGTTTTGTGACAAGGTAGGGGTGATATACAGAAGATAGCCCTATTTGGTAAAGACAAGTCCATATTATGGCAAGAAAAGCTCAAATAAGCAGGAGAAACAACAGTCCATCATTAAGACAATAAGGTCAGTCACCGGAAAATATCAAAAGTTAGAACGTTTCTTCAATGCAGTCGCAAAAACCATCAGCGCTATGATGAACTGTCGCTCATGAGGACACCACAGGAAAGGAAAACCCGAGTTACTTCTGCTGCAAGAAGATAGTCATTAGATACCCAGCCTCAGAAATCGGCAATAACTACACATGACCTATCAACAGAAGTACAAGTACCTTCACAGAGATCATGTAGTACAGAGGAACAGCTTAAAGTATTCAAGCAATGATCAAGTCAAGCCTTCATGGTCGAATATCTGCAAAGAAACCACTACTAAATGACACCAATAAGAAGAAGAGATTTGCTTGGGCCAAGAAACACGACAATGGACATTAGACCCGGGAGAATCTGCCTTTGGTCTGATGAGTCCAAATTTGAGATTTTTGGTTCCAACCGCCGTGTCTCATGACACAGAGTAGGTGTACGTACGGATGATCTCTGAATGTGTGGTTCCCCCGTGAAGCATGGAGGAGGTGTGATGGTGCTTTGCTGGTGACACTGTCAGTGATTTATTTAGAATTCAAGGCTAACTTAACCCGCATGGCTACCACAGCATTCTGCAGCGATACGTTATCCCATCTGGTTGCGCTGAGTGGGACTATCATTTGTTTTTCAACAAGACAATGACCAAAAACATACCTCCAGGCGGTGTAAGGCTATTTGACCAAGAAGGAGAGGGATGGAGTGCTGCATCAGATGACCTGGCCTCAACAATCCCCCGCTCAACCCAATCGAGATGGTTTGGGATGAGTTGACCGCGAGTGAAGGAAAAGCAACCAACAAAGCTCAGCATATGTGGGAACTCCTTCAAGACTGTTGGAAAAGCATTCCTCATGAAGCTGGTGAGAGAATTCCAAGAGTGTGCAAAGCTGTCATCAAAGCAAAGGGTGGCTACTTTGATGAATTTCAAATGTAAAATATATTTTGATATACATGTACAGTTGAAGTCGGGAAGTTTACATACACCTTCGCCAAATACATTAAACTCAGTTTTTCACAATTCCTGACATTTAATCCTAGTAAAAATTCCCTGTCTTAGGTCAGTTAGGATCGCCACATTATTTTAAGAATGTGAATGGTCAGAATAATAGTAGAGAGAATGATTAATTTCAGCTTTTATTTCTTTCATCACATTCCCAGTGGGTCAGAAGTTTACATACACTCAATTAGTATTTGTAGCATTGTCTTTAAATTGTTTAACTTAGGTCAAACGTTTCAGGTAGCCTTCCACAAGCTTCCACAATAAGATGGGTGAATTTTGGCCCATTCCTCCTGACAGAGCTCACACACACTTTTTCAGTTCTGCCCACAAATGTTCTATGGGATTGAGGTCAGGGCTTTGTGATGGCCACTCCAATACTCTTGACTTTGTTGTCCTTAAAGCCATTTTGCCACAACTTTGGAAGTAATTGCTTTGGGTCATTAGTTCGCATTATGTTTGAGAAGACCGATTTGCGAGACACAGCTTTAACTTCCTGACTGATGTCTTGAGACGTTGCGATCAATATATCCACTAATCTTCCTACCTCATGATGCCATCTATTTTGTGAAGTGCACCCAGTCCTCCTGCAGCAAAGCAACCCCAAACATGATGCTGCCACACCATGTGCGCGTGTTGTGTTTTCTTGTTTTTGTTCATTTATTTATTTATTAAGTGTATTCACTCCCTGAACTTGCTTCCCGACTCTCAGTGTACATCGTTAAACAGAATGGTGTTGGAAGCCGTTGATGTCGGTCCGGGTGTCGAACCAGAACTACCTGGGAGCCTCAGCTGGTTTGTCGTGTTCCCTGCCTCAGCTGGCCCGATGGTTCCATACCTCAGCCGGTTTGTCAGTCGCCATGCCTCAGCTGCTCAACAGGCATCCCATGCCTCAGCTGGGTCAGACAGGCTCCAATGCCTAGCTGGCTCGCAGGCCTCCAATCCTGAGCTGGCCACATGGCTCCAATGCTGAGCTAGGCTCCGAGGCTCCAACTGCCTCAGCTGGCACACAGGCTCCAATCCTGCAGAACTGGCTCGACGGCTCCCATGCCTCAGCTGGCCCGACAGGCCCATGCCTCAGCATGGCTCGACAGCGGCTCCCATGCCTCAGCTGGCTCGAACCAGGCTCAATGCCTCAGTGGCTCGACAGGCTCCATGCCTCAGCTGGCTCCCTGACAGGCCTCCCATGCCTCAGCTGGCTCCGGCACAGGCTCCCATGCCTCAGCTGGCTCCCACTGCCTCAGCTGCTCGCAGGCTCATGTCTCCACTGGTCACAGGCTCCCGTGCCCGACCGAGCAACTGGGAGATCTCAGCCAGCTCATCAGGCTCTCACGCCAGCCGCGTTTGTCAGGTTCTGAGGTTTCTGGTCCAGCGACCGGTCCACTCCGGATCCCCAATATCGTCCCTTTGGTTGGCGTCCTGCGGCTGGAGCCGATGGCGCAGGGGAGGGATACTGTCACGTATGCTCTCTCTTCCTGTGGCTCTAGGTGTCTCATGCTCCCACGCCTCAGCTGGATCGACAGATTCCTGCGCTTAGCAGAGTGACGGGTCCGCTCCTGATCGCCATCTTGGTCGGCGTCCTGGGCCGGAGCCGCACGTCAGGAGGGGGGTATTCACGTGCTCCCTCTCCGCTCTCTAGGTCACTAGGATGCTCGTTATGGCGCACACTTGCTACCACCGTTACACGCATATGACACTCACCTGGACTCATCACTCCTTGACTCCTGCCCTTTATACAGTGTTTGCGAAAGTATTACCCCCGTTTACATTTTTGGGGAATTGATTTTATTTTTGGGGGTTTGTATCATTTGATTTACACAACATGCTACCACTTTGAAGATGCAAAATATGTTTTATTGTGAACAAAGCAATAAATAAGACAAAAAAACTAATCTTGAGCGTGATTACTATCACCCTCCCAAAGTCAATACTTTGTAGAGAACTTTTGCAGAATTAGAGCTGCAAGTCTCTTGGGGTATGTCTCTATAAGCTTGGCACATCTAGCCACTGGGATTTCCCATTCTCAAGGCAAAACTGCTCCAGCTCTTCAAGTTGGATGGGTTCCGCTGATGTACAGCATCTTTAAGTCATACCATAGATTCTCAATTAGATTGAGGTCTGGGCTTTGACTAGGCATTCCAAGACATTTAAATCTTAGCAGTATGCTTAGGGTCATTGTCCTCCGGAAGGTGAACTCCATCCCACTCTCAAATCTCTGGAAGACTGAAACAGGTTTCTCGTAATTGCAAACATAGGTTTCTGTACCAAATATTAAGTTCTGCTTTCTGATGTATCAAATACTTATGTCATGCAATAAAATGCAAATGAATTACTTAAAAATCATACAAATGTGATTTTCTGGATTTTTGTCATAGGTACAGTTGAAGTGTACCTATGATAAAAAATTACAGACCTCTACATGCTTTGTAAGTAGGAAACACTGCCGATTTGCAGGTTATCAAATACTTGTTCTCCCACTGTATTATATATAGGAACTGCAGATGAATCCCCCATGTCACACCCTGACCTAACTAAAATAATAAAGAAAACAAAGATAACTAAGGCCAGGGCGTGACAAGCAGTATGCTTAGGGTCATTGTCCTGCTGGAAGGTGAACCTCCATCCCACTCTCAAATCTCTGGAAGACTGAAACAGGTTTCCCTCAAGAATTTCCCTGTATTTAGCATCATCCATCATTCCTTCAATTCTGACCAGTTTCCCAGTCCCTGCCGATGAAAAACATCCCCACAGCATGATGCTGCCACCACCATGCTTCACTGTGGGGATGGTGTTCTCGTGGTGATGAGAGGTGTTGGGTTTGTGCCAGACATAGCGTTTTCTTGATGTCCAAAAAGCTACATTTTAGTTTCTTCTGACCAGAGTACCTTATTCCATATGTCTGGGGAGTCTCCCACATGGCTTTTGGCGAGGACCAAACGTGTTTGCTTATTTTGTTCTTTAAGCAATGGCTTTTTCCTGGCCACTCTTCCGTAAAGCCCAGCTCTGTGGAGTGTATGGCTTAAAGTGGTCCTATGGACAGATACTCCGATCTCCGCTGTGGAGCTTTGCAGCTTCTTCAGGGTTATCGTTGGTCTCTTTGTTGCCTTTCTGATTAATGCCCTCCTTGCCTGGTCCGTGAGTTTTGGTGGGTGGCCCTCTCTTGGCAGGTTTGTTGTGGTGCCATATTCTTTACATTTTTTAATAATGGATTTAATGGTGCTCCGTGAGATGTTCAAAGTTTCAGATATTTTTTTATAACCCAACCCTGATCTGTAATTCTCCACAACTTTGTTCCTGACCTGTTTGGAGAGCTCCTTGGTCTTTATGGTGCCACTTTCTTGGTGATTCCCCTTGCTTAGTTGTGTTTCAAACTCTGGGGCCTTTCAGAACAGGTGTACATATACTCATATATACTCATGTGTATATATATCATGTGACATTTAGATTGCACACAGGTGGACTTTAATTAACTATTTAATGTGACTTCTGAAGGTAATTGGTTGCACTAGATCTTATTTAGCGGCTTCATAGCAAAGGGGGCGAATACATACACGTACCTACTGTTATAATTAGGGTCCCTGGATGGCATCATGATATATATATATTTATATATACACAGTTGAAGTTGGAAGTTTACATACACTTAGGTTGGAGTCATTAAAACTCATTTTTCAACCACTCCACAAATTTCTTGTTAATTAACAAACTATAGTTTTGGCAAGTCGGTAAGTAATTTTTCCAACAATTGTTTACAGACAGATTATTTCACTTATAAATCACTGTATCACAATTCCACTGGGTCAGAAGTTTACATACACTAAGTTGACTGTGCCTTTAAACAGCTTGGAAAATTCCAGAAAATTATGTCTTGGCTTTAGAAGCTTCCGATAGGCTAATTGACATAATTTGAGTCAATTGGAGGTGTACTTGTGGATGTATTTCAAGGCCAACCTTCAAACTCAGTACCTCTTTGCTTGACATCATTGGAAAATCAAAAGAAATCAGCCAAGACCTCAGAAAAAAGAAAAGTCTGGTTCATCCTTGGAGATTGTCCAAACGCCTGAAGGTACTACGTTCATCTGTACAAACAATAGTATGCAAGTATAAACACCATGGGACCACGCAGCCGTCATACCGCTCAGGAAGGAGACGCATTCTCTTCCTAGAGATGAATGTACTTTGATGTGAGAAGTGCAAATCAATCCCATAACAACAGCAAAGGACCTTGTGAAGATGCTGGACGAAAACAGGTACAAAGTATCTATATCCACAGTAAAACGAGTCCTATATCGACATAACCTGAAAGGCCGCTCAGCAAGGAGAGAGACCCTGCTCAAAACCGTAATAAAGCCAGACTACGGTTTGCAACTGCACATGGGGACAAAGATCGTACTTTTTGGAGAAATGTCATCTGGTCGGATGAAACAAAAATAGAACTGTTTGGCCATAATGACCATCGTTGTTTTGGAGGAAAAAGGGGGAGGCTTTCAAGCCGAAGACCACCATCCCAACCGTGAAGCTCGGGGGTGGCAGCATCATGTTGTGGGGGTGCTTTGCTGCAGGAGGCCTGGTGCACTTCACAAAATAGATGGCATCATGAGGAGGCAAAATTATGTGGATATATTGAAGCAGCATGTCAAGACATCAGTCAGGAGGTTAAAGCTTGTTCGCAAATGGGTCTTCCAAATGGACAATGACCCCAAGCATACTTCCAAAGTTGTGGCAAAATGGCTTAAGGACAACAACGTCAGGTATTGGAGTGGCCATCACAAAGCCCTGACCTCAATCCTATAGAAAGTTTGTGGGCAGAACTGAAAAATTGTTGTGCGAGCAAGGAGGCCTACAAACCTGACTCAGTTACACCTCTCTGTCAGGAGGAATGGGCCGAAATTCCCAACTTATTGTGGATGCTTGTGGAAGGCTACTGAAACGTTTGACCCAAGTTAGGCAATGCTACAGAATACTAATTGAGTGTATGTAAACTTCTGACCACTGGGATGTGATGAAAGAAATAAAAGCTAAAATAATAATTCTCCCTACTATTGTTCTGACATTTCACATTCTTAAAAGTAAGTGTGATCCTAACTGACCTAAGACAGGGAATTGTTTTTACGAGGATTAAATATCAGGAATTGTGAAAAACTGAGTTTATATGTATTTGGCTAAGGTGTATGTAAACCTCCGACTTCAACTGTATATATATATATATATAATACAGTGGGAGAACAAGTATTGATACACTGCCGATTTTGCAAGTTTTCCTACTTACAAAGCATGTAGAGGTCTGTAATTTATTATCATAGGTACACTTCAACTGTGAGAGACGGAATCTAAAACAAAAAATCCAGAAAATCACATTGTATAATTTTTAAGTAATTAATTTGCATTTTATTGCATGACATAAGTATTTGATCACCTACACAACCAGTAAGAATTCCGGCTCTCACAGACCTGTTAGTTTTTCTTTAAGAAGCCCTCCTGTTCTCCACTCATTACCTGTATTAACTGCACCTGTTTGAACTCGTTACCTGTATAAAGACACCTGTCCAACACACTCAATCAAACAGACGCCAACCTCTCCACAATGGCCAAGACCAGAGAGCTGTGTAGGACAGTCAGGGATAAAATTGTAGACCTGCACAAGGCCTGGGATGGGCTACAGGAAATAGGCAAGCAGCTTGGTGAGAAGGCAACAACTGTTGGCGCAATTATTTAGAAAATGGAAGAAGTTCAAGATGACGGTCAATCACCCCTCGGTCTGGGGCTCCATGCAAGATCTCACCTCGTGGGGCATCAATGATCATAGAGGAAGTGAGGATCAGCCCAGAACTCATGGCAGGACCTGCTCAATGACCTGAAGAGAGCTGGGACCACAGTCTCAAGAAAACCATTAGTAACCACACTACGCCGTCATGGATTATAAATCCTGCAGTGCACGCAAGGACCCCCTGCTCAAGCCAGCGCATGTCCAGGCCCGTCTGAAGTTTGCCAATGACCATCTGGATGATCAGAGAGAGGAATGGGAGAAGGTCATGTGGTTGATGAGACAAAAATAGAGCTTTTTGGTCTAAACTCCACTCGCCGTGTTTGGAGGAAGAAGAAGGATGAGTACAACCCAAGAACCATCGCATCCGTGAAGCATGGAGGTGGAAACATCATTCTTTGGGGATGCTTTTTGCAAAGGGGACAGGACGACTTGACCGTATTGAGGGGAGGATGATGGGGGCCATGTATCGCGAGATCTTGGCCAACAACCTCCTTCCCTCAGTAAGAACATTGAAGATGGGTCGTGGCTGGGTCTTCCAGCATGACAAACACCCGAAACACACAGCCAGGGGCAACTAAGGAGTGGCTCCGATGAAACATCTCAAGGTCTGGAGTGGCCTAGCAGTCTTCCAGACCTGAACCCAATAGAAATGCTTTGGAGGGAGCTGAAAGTCCGTATTGCCCAGCGCCAGCACCGAAACCTGAAGGATCTGGAGAAGGTCTGTATGGAGGAGTGGGCCAAAATCCCTGCTGCAGTGTGTGCAAACCTGGTCAAGAACTACAGGAAACGTTTGATCTGTGTATTTGCAAACAGAGGTTTCTTGTACCAAATATTAAGTATCTGCTTTTCTGATGTATCAAATACTTATGTCATGCAATAAAATGCAATAATTACTTAAAAATTATACAATGTGATTTTCTGGATTTTTGTTAGATGTACAGTTGAAGTGTACCTATGATAAAAAATTACAGACCTCTACATGCTTGTAAGTAGGAAACCTGCCATTCGGCAGGTTATCAAATACTTGTTCTCCCCACTGTATATATATATAGGAACTGCAGATGACTTACATAAATTCACTGAAACCCACACTAACACGTGGTTATATTAACAGTATTGCATTTTCATGTAGCCTACTTTTGTCCAGCTAATAGCCTAACCACCAAGCAAGCAACATTATGGACTAAATGTCCAAATCCTGTTGCTGCAGGTTTATATTCTACGACAGATACTGGTCAAATTAAAATCCCACATCTGTAGATACATACATACACTCACCAATATGCACACAATCACTTCCAAAGAGTTGTGTGTGTGCTTGTGTGTTTCCCTGTCCTGAGGAAGAAGAGGATGATGAAGAAGAGAGTCTCTTAGTCTGTCCATCAGGCTATTTCTGCCTGCTGCCATTTCTCTGATTAGATTATAGGGAAACGGAAACCCATCCTCTCTGTTTCCCTATCTCATTCCCCTCCACCCTCCTACGCCCTGAGAGACAGAGCAGCTACCGGAGAGAGAGTTAAAGAGAAGTGGATGTGGAGAACAGGAAGGAGAGAAAGAGGACAAAGATGGAGGGGAACATATATGAACTTTGGGGAGAAAGTGTAAAATCGAGAGTGTGTGAGAGAGAGATGGAGAGGACATCTTATGGGTTGGAGTAGAGTAGACTGAATGTTTAGGCTACTGAGGATTCACCTTCACACTACAACTCTGCCTCACAGAACGTGCCCACGCACGCACGCATGCACACACACACACACACACACACACTGCTTTCTCCATACATACACATTCCTATTTAATTATACTTTACCATCTCCACTCACACACAAAAACAACCACACACAAAAACAACCACACACAAACACAACCACACATAAACACAACCACACATAAACACAACCACACATAAAAACAACCACACATAAACACAACCACAACCACACACAAACACAACCAAACACATGTAGCCTATGGCACCTGTTGCTAACCCCATTATTGCATTATGCAAAGTCTACATTTATGTTTTATCTTTCCATTACACTCTTAGAAAAAAGGGTTCCAAAAGGTTTCTTCAGCTGTTCCCATAGGAGAACCCTTTTTGGTTACAAGTAGAACACGTTTGGGTTCTAACAAGATCCCTCTGTGGAAAGGGGTCTTCATAAAACCAAAAAGTGTACCTGGAACCAAAAAGGTTCTACCTGGAACCAAAAAAGGGTTCTTCAAAGGGTTATCTATGGGGGCAGCCGAAGAACCCATGTAGGTTCTAGATAGCACATTTTTTTTCGAAGTGTATAACTCTAATTTATTTTATTTAATATCCATTTTATGCTTCTGTCGTTGGGGCCTGCCTCGCGATGCAACAGCACAAGGAGGTGGGTGATGATGACTGTCTCGTGAGCACTCAGCGCGGCCCGCGCGCATCACTCAGAGCTCTGATAGCCTCGCGCACCATTATCATATCTGGCCACGCTCTTAACGGGGCATTTTCATCCATGTTCTCCTCCCCTGCCCGTCTCCCCCTCTCCTCTCCTCTCATCTCTCTCCTTTCTCTTTTTTTCTCCCCCGAGGTCTCTCAGAAGGCAGGCATGGATCGATCCGCCATTACTCCGCGTTTAGCTCATCCTCATCCCATCCCATGCAGACCGAGGGAGAAAGAGATCGAGATCTGCCTGAATTAATATAACCTCASGGGCATGGAAGTCAACGCAGCAGGTGTGGAAAACGTTCATTTAGGGCAATTACATCACATAACGAACCTATGGGAGAGAAATGGTTGATATTCTGATATTGACAATAGAGAGGCTCCCCTCTCCTCATCAGGTGGACGCTCGGGGGTACAGTCTTCTTCCTGACTTGGTGACAGTAAGCAGGGCGCGAGGGTTAGCTCGAGACGCGGACCGGAGCATCTCCAGATGCAAGCTGTAACCATACGGTTAAGCACGCCCTCCCCGGTCCCAACGGGAGAATTATCATAAAAGGGAATAAAATACCCCCAAAACACAGCCAGTCTGCCCCCTTCTCCTACAGAAAGGAACAAATCCATTCTCCCTAATTCGAACCTTGCTCAGGGACAGCTCGCGTGGCAGATTGCAGTCTAATTAGTTTAGAGGGGATTTAATTCAATTAACTTTCCACAGCTCCGCGCGCCCCGCCGCCGGCCAGCTTTCAGAGCGCGGGGCCTGAGCTTGAGATCTAATTAGCGTGTTTGTAGAAGCTCTCCTGCGCGCGGCCATCGCAGCTCCTCCAGCTGTGTGTGTATGTATGTGTGTGTGTGTGTGTGTATGTGTGTATGTGTGTGTGTGTTTTCTCTTGGGACCGTTGGTCTGGTTTTTATCCTAAAAAGCATTTTTTACATGGGTCCATTGGGCTAATTTAGTCCATTGCTATAGTTGGATAGGCTAGACGTGAATAGCATWAATAATCATATGAAAATAATGTAAGCCTAGGCCTACTATTTCATGGAGCTCATGCACTGTCCAGTGGTATGTATTCACGGATGCCAAGGAAAGCCAGGCTTCCCAATGTAATGTGGACACACCTTCAAATCAGTAGATTCGGCTATTTCAGCCACACCCCTTGCTGACAGGTGTATAAAATCGAGCACACAGCCATGCAATCTCCATAGCGACATTGGCAGTATAATTGCCTTACTGAAGAGCTCAGTGACTTTCAACATGGCACCTTCATAGGATGCCACCTTTCAAACAATTCAGTTCGTAAAATGTCTGCCCTGCTAGAGCTGCCGGTCAACTGTAAGTGCTGTTATTGTGAAGTGGAACCGTCTAAGAGCAACAATGTCTCAGCCTTGAAGTGGTAGGCCACACAAGCCCACAGGATGGGACAGCCGGGTTCCTGAAACACGTAAAAGTAATCTGTTCTCGGTTGCAACACTCTCTASCTGTTCCTCCTGGAGCTTCATGCTATGGGTTTCCATGGCCGAACAGCCGCACACAAGCCTAAGATCACCATGGGCAATGCCAAGCGTCGGCTGGACGATTCTGGGTTTGGCGGATGCCAGGATGAATTGGAACGCCGACTGTGAGCCAGGCCTATGATCCCAACATCAGTGCCCGACCTCACTAATGCTCTCGTGGCTGAATGGAAGCAAGTCCCCGCAGCAATGTTCRAAKATCTAGTGGAAAGCCTTCCCAGAAGAGTGGAGGCTGTTATAGCAGCAAAGGGGGGACCAACTCCATATTAATGCCCATTATTTTGGAATGAGATGTTCGACGAGCAGGTGTCCACATACACTACATAACCAAAAGTATCTCACAGGAGGAAGCATCCGAGCAAATGAGCATTGTTGCCGCCCGTAGCATTGAATGCAAGGGAAGCCAGCGAGCATTTGGCCTCCCTTGATAAAAAAAAGTATACAAAATGAGCCAATCAGCATTGAGGTAAACTGAGCGAGCTCAACCCAGCTTGGATTTTGGCGTCACTCCTATCAAATCCCATTGAGAACATACATCATTGACAGAAAGACTTGTTGCATCTTGCCCCTTTCCTAAATTAGCCATGGATGGAAATAGGGATTTGGACTTGTGGTTTTACTTAATTCTCGTTACTAGCCAATGATAATAAGGGCAATTCTGATCCAACTATTAATTTATACATTGTTGTGCCCCTGGCCAGTGAGGATGGAAGTACAATATGTAGCGAGATGTAGAAGGCTCATGTTAACAAGCTAACGTTGCCCATGAATGGGAGTTAGGSTAGCGAGCAAGCATTTTAGTCAGGTAGCCTTGGACAACAAAAAATTAAAGCATGTTCTCTATGACAGTGTGACCATTTTGTCAACATGAAAGAGAGGAGGATGGCATTGGCGTTTCTCTACAAGTAGGGTGAGTCAACATGTTTTTCTACGCACACACACACACAGACACACACACACACACACACAGCAATCAGAACCATGGACAGCCATGTCATATTTAGCTTACGTTGATGGGACTAAATCGTTTTTGGTATCTTTTAGTTGTCACTGTATTAGACTAGGCAGAGGTTATGTTGATGATAATGAAATGTTGAAGTTGAAATGGTGCTGGAATAGTGGAGGCAGCTCCTGTTTTCTTTGAGACTTYKWGTWACTRRCTGTGCTTCMAAATCAATAGTTGTTTAGTGGTCTGAAAATGTCGGGAACATTGACTTGCTTGACCATGCTGTAGGTCACTAACTGTCTGTTATTGTACATGCAATATGCTTTGTGGACTTCACTGGGTGTGGTTGAATTGTCTCTTCTTATTGTCTCGGCCTTTAGGCCTATTTTTATTTCACCTTTATTTAACCAGGTAGGCAAGTTGAGAACAAGTTCTCATTTACAATTGCGACCTGGCCAAGATAAAGCAAAGCAGTTTGACACATACAACAACACAGAGTTACACATGGAGTAAAAACAAACATATACCACGGTCGCAAGGCATACGAACTAACAGGTTATAGAGAAAACAACGCAATTATCACAACACATATGATGTAATATGGCTGTTTTACCAATAAGTGTTCTCATCTTAATAAAGTCAGGCATTTAGAATACAATATTAAACGTGATAGTCAGTTTTTTCCAGTCAGTTTCCAACCAGGAGAACACCTATATCTCCTGAGTGTTCCGATTCTAAACACTAGTGTTAATTTACCCATTGTCCTGTTTAGAGTGCATTTAGACATTAGAAATGTGTGACTTTCTATGCCTTTTCTTCAGATCAGTACTAGGAATGTCTGTCACCTGACCTACACTTCAGCACAACTGAACAGTGTTGAGTTCATTTCTGTGGGAGGGGCCTTATTATCATATTTCCCAGCATGCTTTGTTGCAGGTTGATTTTTAGAAAAGTTGGTTTTAATATCTATTTTGCCCCATGCATATTGACTGATGAATTGATCTTATACTATACAAAGATAAATAACTTACATTTTTCTAAACTAATCCAATCTGTATGGGTTTGGTCTTATTGCAACCGTTGTTTTTGTTGTTGTTTCTTAAGTCCTTCACCACAGAGTGGTGAGGAGGATAAGGAGCTCAGTGGACCTGTCACTCCCTGATCTTAGAGATCCTTTTAATTCTCTATTTGGTTAGGTCAGGGTGTGACTAGGGTGGGCAATCTATTTTTTTATATTTCTTTGTTGTCCCAATCAGAGGCAGCTGTCTATCGTTGTCTCTGATTGGGGATCATATTTAGGCAGCCTTTTCCCACCTGTTGTTTGTGGGATCTTGATTTTGTGTAGCTGCCTGTGAGCAGCCCAGAATGTCATGTTTCGTTGTCTTCTATATTGTTTTTGGAGAGTTTCATATTTATTAAACATGTGGAACTCTAAGTACGCTGCGCCTTGGTCCATTTCTACAGACGATCGTGACAGGACTCTTTGTGTCCGGAAGTAATTTAGCCATTCATTMTAGCCATTGGTGCTCTMTAGTTGCTATGTTCTCAAGTTTTCTCGTGTCAATTAACTTGTGACATTCCTGGATTACTCATTATTCTAATAAAGTCAGATTTAATCAACAAATATTATAGTCAGTTTAAAAAAGGTTAAGAGTACAAGGCTGAGTACATTTCTGTCTGTGTTGGKAAAACCACTGCATATCCCATTGAGCCTAACGGGGAGAGGCTGCCCGTTATCACAGTTCTAAGACCAGTCAGAAACGTCCAGCTAACCCTATGCCAATGACGCCGGTGGATCTCAAAACTGAACTTGGATCCGCTATGATATCTTTTGTCAATGCTGTCTTACGACACGACAGATAGCTCAAACCAGTCATGACTATTGAACAAAACAATAAATAATTTTCAAGTTTATTTCCAGTCAATTCCTTAGTTATATGATTGTATAACTAGCAAATMAGTTTTTGTCCTCAATGCCAAACTTCATAAATACTGCACCCTCAACTTCAAAACTAGCATAGTTCAGTTAGCCAGCTAGTTCATGGAAAACCGGAGAAAACAAGCTCGGGACCAGATATAGCTGGGTGCATATGCGCACTAGGCTAATTCAGGACACAGATTYTAGTTTTTATGCCCTGATATCAGGAGCTGGCTGCGAAAAGTATGATTAAACAATTAAGAGACTYAAACGAATAGATCAGGTGACAAATATTTAAGGAGAGCGAATCGATATCCAATCCCGAAATCAGATGTAACTTTCAATAGTTAAAGAAAGCTTAAAACAATGTTTGAGTTAACCATGAATACAGAAAATTAATGGTGAAGTCGCRTCCGGACATAGAAGACACCTCCTCCTCACCACTCTATAGCAATCATTCTTAGTGCGGGTTGTGGGTGATAAAATATTTTAATTCTTGGATATCATCCCTCTGACTGGATTCCGATGGGAATTACTAATCACTTCACAAACCAGCATATTGTGARTTGCAGGTCTGATGTGGCCCATGAGCCAGGATTTTCAAGTGACAATGTTGAGGATAACTAGGCCATAACTAAAGGCCTTGTGYCATGTCTAATATGTGGTTATAAAGGGTTTACTTTTAATTGAAATAAATTCCCTTTGGCAATCACTATCAGAAGGCTTCAAGAATATAAATTATTGAATGCAACAAACATGTCTCTGTCACTAACAAACACAGTCATGGGTGGGTATCTCTCTCATTCACTCGAAAGCCATGCTGGGAAATATGGAAATATTTTTTTTCAACCTACAGTGTTAAAACAACCCCCCCAGTGTTGTGTTTAAAACCTAAGCACCTTGTGCTGAATAAACATGTTCTGGTTTTTACAATCTAAACACTATGACTAGTTTTCATTTCAATTCTATGTGTTCAGATCCTAAACACTTGGATTTACAGTGTGATGCATTGCTTTACATTATTTGTCCCTCTGAGTGAAGGCTGCATCACATCCCGACCGTGATTGGGAGTCCCATAGTGCAGCGCACAATTGGCCCAGCGTCGTCCGGGTTTGGCCGGGGTAGGCCTTCATTGTAAATATTAATTTGTTCTTTTCCGACTTGCCTAGTTAATTAAAGGTTCAATTTAAAAAATAAAAATAAATGAAAAGGCATGTAAGCTGCCAAGAGGMTCTGCTCGTGCTTCAACCCCATGTCTAGTGACATTAATGATTATGAGCCTTTAGCCTACATTTGAAAGACCAAWGTTTTCATTACTGAATTTGAATTAATCCAATCTCCTTATTGTGTATATAGCCTATGAAAGGACATTTCTGTCAGTAAATTGATGACTCCAAATTGATGGATGGCAATGGACAAAAAGTCCATAGGTCCTGCATAGGCCTAAACCATTAGGCTATACAGTAAGTATGTATAGTTTAGGCTACAGCTGATGTCTGCTTTTAAACTCCCTAAAAAGTMCCATTATTGGTGACATTGCTGAACTGCTCCTCGCAACAGTAGTCAGGGTCCTGTTGGCCGTCTATTGTGTGGCGGTCCAGTCTCTCGGGTTCAAAGGTGAGTTTGCTGTTAAAGTTAAAACTGTTTCCAAAGTTAAATGTCCGTCGCTTGTTTTCCATTGCGGCGCAAAAGAACAGCGACCTTCACTCGAGAGTTTAAACGTTAAAACTTAATCCCTTCAAAGAGCCAAAGCGGCCTTGCGGCGTGTTTGTCTCAGGACCCGTTAATCCGGGCTAATACCCTCGAGCCGGGGGCCTGAGTGGGCGCACGAGGTTTAAATTTGGACTTTTAAATTCATGGGCGATTTAACGGAAACTGTAACGGTGGCCTTTCGCATTCATGGCGTCTGAGTCAACAGAGGCGGCAACAATAGCCACAAGAGGCTCTTCATGACCCTGGAATGACAGGGAGAGGGATCAGAGTCAGGGAATATACTAATGCTTTCCCCAAATTGCCACATTCCTGCTCCCAAATGTGTCTTAACTTCTCATAGGCCTAGATTCCCTGCTGAAGCACATGGGTATTGTAGGCTAGATTATTTGGTGGTCCCATGTAGACTAATAAATCTGTATTTTTGACTCGCAATCAAACATTTCTTATTTMAACGAAAATGGGGCATGTCTCCTACAGGCTAATTTAACTCCCGTTAGTTTTGGTTTCGCTTTCCCCATCCCTCTGATGGTAATCGTTTCCGATGGTCCTTGGATTAGAGCGGGGGTTGTCTCCTGGCCGGTACGGTGGACGGGGCGGTAAYACCGATAGCCGGTGAATGCAGATTGGGCTAATGAAGCGGGTGGGTGAGGGGGTAGAGGGAAGATTGATGAGACTGGGGGATACTGGTGCCGCTGTGATGGATAGATGGGAAGAAGGGAGATGGATGGAGAGATGGAGAGAGGGAAGACTGAGGGGAGAATTAGGGATCAGTAAAGGATGGGATGGATATGTACCGGGTTCAGAGAAAGGCCGTGCGGGGGGCCGAGACGGTATCTGTCCCGGGGCATGRGGTGGTGGTATGGAACGCGCAGGGGTGTCAATCAAAAGAAAGTCTAACCGATCCATCACAAGAGCAGAGTCCTGAACATTACCAAAGAGGGTGATTAGAACCTCGTGATAAAGCTGTAACGTCTTCTCTCTGGTCTATCATGGAGTCATGGTAGCCTAACCATTATGGCTATTTTCAGTTCTGTTGTTGAAGCCATACTTATTACAGGCGATAGGCCCTAATTAATTATTTCGATAGACATTTGATATAGGCCTAGACATTTCCTTTTTTCATTAATTACCAGGCAAATTAACAGCCAAATAGCCAATTGGTAAATTTGTCATTTAGCGTCATCAACTCACAAATAATAGAATAGCTATCTAATATATTATGAATCTAATATATTATGAATCTAATATATTAGAATAGAGTATTGTTCATTGTGTGATTTTTGTATTTACTTGGCTTCACTCTTATATTGACACCATTAAAATTATAAATAATCAAGAGCATTTTACTTCAATATCAGAAATATCAGGTTATACAGAAAGATCATGTGCATGGCTGTTGTCAATGGATTTGGTGCTGAAACGCTGAGGCTA
Source organism: Salvelinus sp. IW2-2015 (assembly GCF_002910315.2). Classification (NCBI taxonomy): domain Eukaryota; kingdom Metazoa; phylum Chordata; class Actinopteri; order Salmoniformes; family Salmonidae; genus Salvelinus; species Salvelinus sp. IW2-2015. The sequence continues at coordinate 21,484 of NW_019945474.1, read as the reverse complement.
CCAAACCCATTTTCAACARAATGGAAAGACAGAAGCAGAAGAACTAAGCCTGCTCCAATTAACTATAAGGTCAATAATTAATCGTTTTATTGCAGWGTTGGTATCGAATGTAAGCCATTGTAAGTATTATAAGTATAACCKACTGATGCATTGCACATATCCCATATTCCAAAACAATTGTTGAAGGAAAATTCGTTGGCTACTTTTAGTCAGTGCATGTAGTCTAGCCTATACATGCAATTATATTTATATTTATAATTATATTTATATTACCTCTGTTTGAATTMAAGTATATAGGCCTACATCTGTCGGGATACCGTTTGGTGTAGGCTATTTAGAGCTGTCTATAATGGTAATTTCAAATAATTATATGATTGTTGAAGGATAGATCTATAAGTTATGAAGAATYGGCTGTAAATGAACCTGTAAAATTGTCTATGTTTTATCCAATTTAATGAAGTAGGCTATACTCTTAGAAAAAAAGGTTATAGATAGAACCAAAAAGGGTTTTATGCTTGCTTCATATATGGCACCCTTAAAGTGTAGGGTTATTTGATCAGAACCAGGGGGTTCTTCTTCATTGAACCAAAATTGGTTCCATATAGAACCCTATATTAAAGCCAAGGATTCTACCCTTGGCTTTAATATAGGGTTCTATATGGAACCAATTTCGGTTCTATATAAAACCTTTAGGGGTGCCATATATGAAGCAAGTAGAGAACCCTTTTTGTCACTATCCAGAACCTTTTTTTCTAAGAGTGTAGCCAATAAATGTAAATAAGTTTAAAACCATAATTTTGATTTCATGGACTGCAATCCTTGCATCCATCGTATGAATTGGAGAGTGGTTATTTCACCAGCCCCATCCAAGTCTAGCGCAATCAGGAGGCCTGAGGGGGACTCAGTTGAGAACCGAACGGCCAGTGGTCTGTCACATTCACCTGCTTTATTTGAACCTTTATTTAGAGCATTTTKTTGAGCCAGACACGGTGCTGAAACGGCCTATGAAACAGCAGGTAGAACGCTATAGTGTGGACGGGCGGCTGCCATGCACCTGTTGTTGTAAAAAGTCAGATGAAAGTGTGTGTGGCTTCAACACGTTTTGTATTTATGTTTAGGCCTATTTCCTTTCCTCTGTGAAGGCATTAGGCCTGTAATGTGAGTGCACCGTATACATTTTGGGGATAGAGCTAGTGCGTGCATATGATTTACAAGGTGATGGATGAGGGACGGTGGCGCGATGGGGTACTGTCCGCGCACCAGCCATTCAATCCCGAATTACCTAAATGCACCGTGACGCCCCGCTCGAGGCGGCCCGTGTCTAACCGGGTTAGAGTCAGGGCGTGCGACAGTTCTATGACTAGTGGTGCCAGGTCGGTGGTGGAAAAGAGGAGAGAGAGGGGGGAGCAAGTACATGGGCCCCGGTTATGATTCTGGGTACGGCTCGTGCGCGCCCCAAGGACCGCAAAACCCTTTGTTGAGCTCGTGGAATAGGAGAGCAAATCGAATCATTGGAACCTGTGCACCCAGAATACCTGCAAAATGACAGACACATAGAATACAGATCAAACCGAAATTATGCTTCAGAAAATATCACAATCACACACCAGTTAGTCATATGTGGAAATATGTATCGGACATTTTGTTTAGGTAATTCGTTTATATAGTTGATTAACTGGAGTAAAGTGATTAAGCTGAAACAGCACGCGGTGGCATACAGTGTTGAAACAACAACTTGTTTTTACTACATTGAAGTTGACAATCTTGTTTGAAGGAAAGTTAGTGGTAGCCTTTAAGCAGCTTAACGCAAAGAGGATATTGATATATGTTGAAGGGAAAGTGAGTAAGCTATTAGCCTATAGGTATACAATTGATTGAAATGTAGGCATATTTGTATTTTTTTAATTTAACCTGCAAGTTATGAGCCTGTASGTTTACAATAACCACCCGAGCAAGAAATCAAAACACAGCAACAAAACCAGCCCCATGTACAACACAAAACAAGTCAACGTGTGCCCGTAGGCCTTTAGGTCTATCGACATGCATAATATACATATTKATGGAGACAACGGTGAGATGAGACATACAKGAGACTAAACATGAGTTCACGAGTCCATGAAAATGACCATGATTAAAGGGGAATGGAAATACTAGGATTTAGAACTCGAGCTAACTGTAACTGTAAATCGCCATATTGGATTCACTTCCTAAAGTGTTTCCATTCCCCTTTAAGCTTTGAAAAGCAGAGACAGAAACGAAAATGAACTGATGACTATTGTGACTCCATGTTATTATTATAATATAACCAGATATTTATTGTATTGTATATTATTTTATAGGCCTACAAGATTGCGTTGTTGTTGTTATATAATTAAGCATTAAGGCCCAAGGGGGTGTGGTATTTGTCCATTATACCACGGCTAAGGGCTGTTCTTATACAGGACGCACACAGCCCTTAGCCGTGGTATATTGACCATATATCACAAACCCCCGATGTGCCTTATTGCTATTATAAACTGGTTACCAATATAATTAGAGCAGTTAAAATAKATGTTTTGTCATACCCGTGGAATACGGTCTGATATACCACGGCTTAGCCAATCAGAAATAAAACCACACAYTTTATAATGTATAATTGATAAATATGAACGACCATTCTCTCCCGGTGCTCCCCGTCCTTCTAACGCAAGACAACTCCCTGCATGGGAACCGGGCTTGACCGCGCGCCCTGGCTGGCTCCACTGTGTGCCGTGCGTTCAGACAACATACATTTTCTAGAAATTTACCGACGTTATTGATGTTGTTGGAGACTTATTGTGCGCGGAGAAACCCCAGTCCTGACACAACAAGATGCAATTCAARGGGATATAAACATGGCAGYGCGGTGTGTTGTAATGGCATTAGACAGGCCACTGGTCAAGCGGTGATAATACGAGAAGAGCCCTCTGTGTCTATCGAGAGCCGCTCTTTTACAAATAAAACCGTATTATATTATTACACACACACACACAAACAGGGCCAGTGGCCACACACCCATAATCAATTTTGCACGCGTGTAAAACGGTTAATTTAGCAACACAAGCTCCAAGGGTTTGTATGATATATATAGGCTATTTTCCTCTAACGAAAAACCTCTTAATTTCACAAACTGTTGAATTACAAACCTAGAGATAGCAGAGAGGATAATCGTGGTTATGTATGCATCTGATAATTCATGTATTTAATAAAGTTTAATCGATTTAGTGCTCACTTCCATTTCAGCCCGGATTGTGAGGAGACGCTGACATTGTGCTATAACCACCGTTGGCATTATACGCTTYTGGCCCAAGAGGCGCGCGCCAGTGTGTTTCATATCACGTTGGATGCCACTGAACAATAACTTTAAACCAATTTATGGGGAGTCAATGCGTTTATGAAAGCTTTCCATGGGAGACACAGATTGAAACGCGTTTAGTTTGGTTCTATAGTCAGACACTCTGAGGTGACACATAAGCCCCATACGTAGGCTATCACTCTTACGCTGAGAGAAAGGCGACATTTCGAACAACATCAAATAAAATATTTAATTCCAGAAATCAGAATCATATCAGGAGTTTCTCTTGCATAAAGACGTCTGGCTGAGGGGGTTAACTTCGCGCGCATTAGTAATGCATGAGTAGTGGGAGGGGGCTGGCCGTGCGCGATGCCCCCCAATAGACTCTCGAGACATTGTCATGGAAAGAGACCACCGCCTCGCTATTGTCTCGCGGACTGCCAAGTTTATTATAAACACTGCGCGAGCTGGCCGGTGCGCTGTCATACGGAGCGCAAAGCGAGGTGGTCAGGCAGGGAGCGAGAGATAAGCTGATGTGGATGGTAGAGGAAGKTACTGATACTGAGAGAGAAAAGAAAGAAAGAGATTTCAGGAATATTGCTGTCAAGGAAGAGAGAAACACGTGAAGAAATAAATATATAGTCAAAGAATATCCTGCTTTGACTGAAAACAAGAAAACCAAATTGGAGAGAGGGGCTGCTAACTCGGGGACCTAAAGCTGGTCCTTGGAGAAATTAGAAAAACTGAACTCATTCTGTGGTGTTTTTCCAGCTTCAACGTTTTAATTCCTCTCGAATCCTGAGAAGTACATTTCATCAAGCGCTCTCCCAGAGTTGTCGTTCTCGCGTCTCCATGTATAAAATGGATTACTCCTACCTGAACTCATATGACTCGTGCATGGCGGCCATGGAGGCATCGGCCTACGCGGACTTCAGCTCCTGTAGCCAGGCCAGCTCGTTCCAGTACAACCCGATCCGMACCGGGTTCGGTGCCAACCCGGGCTGCGCGCCCCTCAGCACCGCGAACTGCACACTGGGGTCCCTGCGCGAGCACCAGCCCACACCCTATTCCACAGGTAAGAGCGCGCAGAGGGCATGGGCGGGAAATCAGGCAGCAGTTTCTCACTACAGTGTTTCATCTCCAGCTGCAAATGTCTGGGGATGTTGACTATACTTCAAGCGTCTGGTTTTTATTTGAAATACGTGCGTAAAATGTCATTTTTTTATTTGATTATGCCAACTAGGCTAAATCGAAGAAGGTAAGACATTTGATTTGATTACTGAAAACCAAATCAATCGAAATGATAAATATTCTGTTTCATATTCTCATACCTCTTAATTTTGAGGGTCGCTCAAATCTAACCTCTCGTTTCTTGTTCGTTGGCATGGGGTAATTCAATCAGTGTAAAATTCGTTAGAGGGCAAATATATCTGTATTATCAACTAATCAAATTTGTCATTTGTTTAGTCAATAACATTTATTTTATCCATAATTGTATATTTCGWTATGTGGTCATGATTCGACTGCACAATTCAAATGTTTGTTTTTTGCTACATTGCCATACATTTCCATTTTTATGATTTATGTCATTATGGTTGAACATGCACATGTATTTATTTATTAAACATTTTGCAGGATGAAATCTCTTGAGATGCACCATCTCGTTTTCAAGTGTCCAAAAAAAACCTAACCGAAACAAACAAACAATAGCCTACTTAGTAACAATAATAATACGCCAACTACTGTCTTATAATAATAACAATTCAATAATAATCATAAACCAAAACGTACATTAACAGCATYAATAAGTTGTTTTGCAACTACTAATAGTCGTACAACTAATAAAAACGTCCTTGTTGTCAACAAATGGTTGAATAGTGCAGGCTATGCCACCTTARTCGAAAAGCGTACACCTGCTGCTGCGCCAAAAACGTGATTATTTCACTGCTTATATCCAGACCAAGCGAATTACCACACACTTTTTGGATGAGCTAATATTTAAAAAAAAAAATATTTTACTGCAGCTCCAATGATACTTTTAAAATCAATTTGAATGAAACTGGTTGGTGGTTAGTCTATCACAACATATTATTTGATGCCCTTGTTGATAGCCTATCACATTCTGTTATTCCATGTTTAGCTTAGGCAAATTTGATCCAATTACAAATGATTTAGGTTAGTTCATGATATAATTACAACTAGGTAATTGCATAAATATAATCAGATATTTTTTTACTTTTGGACTATTGCCCTACCATTGCCATAGACTAAAGCAAAAGAGAAACATCAATAAAACTAATTCAGAATAATAAATGATATCAACATGGGAACCACGATATTCACCTATCCTACTTGTAGGCTAAATACCCTTAGTTGAAGTCCATTAAAAACTTATTCTCCAGGGGTAAAAATCGTCAAGCTATAGTCTATAACCTACCAGATCAGACAAAATCAACTCCATAACATAGTCAATCGAAAAACGCCTAAAATAAAACAGAGTTTAGGATTTACAACACATCCATTTTGTTCTGATACCATACTTCATTCAAATAATMAATTGGTTTTATTGTGATTGGTTGACTCCGCAGTTCCATATAAGTTCTTCTCGGACCCTTCCGGTTTGAACGAGAAGCGGAAACAGCGGCGCATAAGGACCACCTTCACGAGCTCACAGCTGAAGGAGCTGGAGCGCGTGTTCGCAGAGACCCACTATCCCGACATCTACACGCGCGAGGAGCTTGCACTCAAGATCGACCTTACTGAGGCGCGGGTACAGGTGAGTCCAGTGGTCTGATGAAAAACACGAATTCACAATAGAATGAATTCACAATAGATATTTTTTTTAATCATAAATGTATGGGTCTACACCATCATGTATTTTTTTTTTTTAGATGCAACCAATTTCTGTCAAAAGTATTGCAATTTACCAAATTGTAATCTATGCATTCTTCATGTGAGTTTTATTCTAGAGATAGTATGTATTTCTATGTGTAGTTCTTTTTTTGCCGTTTTCCTCTGGTTGTCTGTTTAGACTTTTCAATGAGACTAAACTATATCGTCTGTCTGCGTCAGGTATGGTTCCAGAACCGGCGGGCTAAGTTCCGTAAGGTGGAGCGTGCGGCCAACTCTAAATCTGGTAACGGAACCGGGGGCCCAGGAGGGAACAATGGCTGTACCGGGGGTAAAAAGGGCGAGCCCAGATCTTCCTCGGATGACGACGAATCAAAAGAGTCCACCTGCAGTCCCACCCCTGACAGCACCGCCTCGCTGCCCGGCTCAGCCAATGGGAACATGGGTAGCCCCGCCAGCCTCAGCCCCAGCCCCGCCCCTGCTAACAGTGGTTACGCTAACACCTCCAGCTCCCCCGTTCTGCAGGGGCTCAAACCCCCTGGCTGGCCCAGCCTAGGCCCCGCCCACCCAGGAATGGCCCAACCCGCAGCCCAGGCTCCAGAGCTGCTGAAGACGTGGCAGCCGGCAGACAGTATGACAGGGCCTTTCGCTGGCGTGCTCTCCTCCTTCCACCGGAAACCCAATGCTCTCAAGACTAACCTGTACTAGAGACAAGGAGCAGAGATCTCTAGTATAACTACTGTATATCTATACAGACTAACCTGTACTAGAGACAAGGAGCAGAGATCTCTAGTATAACTACTGTATATCTATACAGACTAACCTGTACTAGAGACAAGGAGCAGAGATCTCTAGTATAACTACTGTATATCTATATTCTCCTTCCCCCTCTATCTACTGCCCCCCGGAGCGGGACTACCCCCTTTCATTTATTACCACCCGAACACTCCATGTGGCAGTTGTAGTTTGTGAATGTGTGAGTGTTGAAGTGTGTGTAACATGCATCTCGTACGGGGAGTGTGTGTGTGTGTTTATGTATGTGTGTGTATGTGTGTGTGTCAGTTGTTCTGTATGTTCTCACTCCAACAAAGCTACACATACTCCCCAACACACACACTATACACAGTAAGAAAGGCCTTCGCAGACATTGTGGTGCACTTAGTAACACTAGCTCCTAGCCTCTGTACCCCCTGATTAGTATGTGAACATGGCAGGGTGAAGGTAAACAGTCAGTCTCCCTGGGGAGACTCAGGGGACAAAACCCAAACTGTTACCAGCAAGCACAACTTCCTTTATATCCCTGGCAGAGAGGGGACCCCCAAATCCCTCTGTACTGGAGAGGGGACCCCCAAATCCAATTATCCCCCTGAAGGCCAGACCAGACCCCCGCTCACATCCTCACTACACCCCACGCCAGTGTACCCTGACACCTACTGTCAGACAACCCCCCCGCCACCCCGGTCCCCGTTTCCCTGGACTACCAGCTCAAACATCTCACATATACGTATTCCTTTACTCTTCACATAGCGACGCTCCCTCCCTGACTGACTGGCTGACAGGCTGGCTGACTGACTGGGGGAAGGTGGGGGCAGAGGTTTAAGATGTTTTGGGATTCAGGTCAGCATTGTTGTACTTCCTCTGACCTGAGCTTGAACACTAGTGGACCAGTGGTTGACCGTTATTATTGCATAAAACACGTCACTCTAATGGTCTGTGACACTACTCCCTGTGTCCCCGTCTCCCTCTCTCCCTATGTTACTAAAGAGACGGCACTCAAGACAACTATACTGGAGAACAGTTATTTATTGATGAGAAAATAATGGAATAACAATATAAACACGTTTTTGTGACCAAAAGCAGTGTCTTTTGAAATAGACAGATATCAAAATGTTGTAATTGAACATGATTTGTAAATAGTAATATAAATATGAGTCCTAGTCTAGTGTTTTTCCTACATTGCTTTGAGGCGTTGTTCATTACAGAGCATGTCTCAGCTCACTGCCCATCCTGTCTGTCTTACATAAGGGCAAAGGGAAGGCTTATAGCAACTGTGGAAGGGTTATAGCACTACTAATATTCTGTCAAATAAATCTAAAAGCATTGCTCAAACTAACAAGATGTGGTTTTGTGTCCCTGGATGTGGTTTTGTGTCCCTGCTCTGAGCATTGGGGGGATGCTAAGGGATCATATCACTCTTCCCTGCACTCACATTTCTTCCGCTTAACTTCTCAACCAATGTCCTTGAGCTACCAGTTTAAAGTATCATATACA
>NW_019945474.1:5137-7181 GCF_002910315.2 Salvelinus sp. IW2-2015 | reverse complement strand
GGTAAACTCCCTCTTTTCCTCTGTAGTCTGGTCTCCTTTAATCACCAGCAGTTTCCAAACCTGGTCTGTTAGGTGGTTGCTACTTAAAGTCCCCAGGACATTTACAGTATTAGGCAAGACTGCCTTCTTGTCTTGTGCACCATAGGCATGGAATAGCCTACAATCCATGCTTCATCTAGATATGTTAGTCAGTGGTGTAAAGTACTTAAGTAAAAATATTTTAAAGTACTACTTAAGTAGTTTCTTTGGGTATCTATACTTTACTATTTATATTTTTGAAAACTTTGTACTTCACTACATTCCTAAATAAAATGTAGATTTTACTCCATACYTTTTCCCTGACACCCAAAAGTACTAGTTACATTTTGAATGCTTAGCAGGACAGGAAAATGGTCCAWTTCACACATTTATCAAGACAACATCCCGGGTCATCCCTACGGTCTCTAATCTAGCGGACTCACTAAACACAAATGCTTCGTTTGCAAATTATYTCTGAGTGTTGGAGTGCGCCCCTGGCTTTCTGTAAATTAACACAAACATTTTTTTTTGCAGTTTGGTTAATATAAGCAATTTTAAATAATTTCTCATTGTACTTTTAAAACTTAAGTATATTTTTTGAAATTCTATTTACTTTTGATAATTAAGTATATTTAAAAGCAAATACTTTTAGACTTTTACTCAAGTAGTATTTTACTGTGTGACTTTCACTTTTACTTGAGTCATTTTCTTTTTATTTAACCTTCATTTAACTAGGCAAGTCAGTTAAGAACAAATTCTTATTTACAATGACGCACTACACAGGCCCAAACCCTACCTTCGGGCAATTACGGCTAACCCTACCCGCAGCCAAACCCTACCGCCCAACCGCTACCCCGGCCCAACCTCCAACCCGGCCAACCCTACCCCGCCTAACCCTACCCCGGCACTACCCTCCCCCGCCAAACCTAATCCAGACGACACTGGGCCAATTGTGCGCCGCACTATGGGACTCCAATCACGGCCGGTTTGATACAGCCTGGAATCGAACCAGGGTCTGTAGTGACGCCTTTAGCACTGAGATGCAGTGCCTTAGACCGCTGGCCACTTTAGACTGCTGGAGCATTTTCTATTAAGTATCTTTACTTTTACTCAAGTATGACAATTGGGTACTTTTTCCACTACTGATGTTAGTGCCACTGAATTCATTTAAAATATTGGATGGAGACTCGGTATCGGAGGAGTGTAAATGTTTTTTTTAGACTGGATCATGTTGTTGTATTGTATTGTTGTATGTTTTAATTCTGTAATGTATTGATTGTTGCTGCCTTCTTGGCCAGGTCTCCCTTGAAAAGAGACTCTGGGTCTCAATAGGCTTTTCCTGGTTAAATAAAAATGGGAGGGGTATAGAAGGCACTGTAGGAGAAGCCCTAGGGAATGGGACTAGGGTATAGGAGATGGAATGGGAGAGGGGGGTAGAGGAGAGACAGGAGAAGGCTCTAGGGAATGGGACTAGGGTATAGGAGATGGAATGGAAAGGGGGGTAGAGGAGAGACAGGAGAAGGCTCTAGGGAATGGGACTAGGGTATAGGAGATGGAATGGGAAGGGGGTAGAGGAGAGACAGGAGAAGGCCTAGGAATGGGACTAGGGATATAGGAGATGGAATGAGCGGGGTAGAGGAGAGCAGGAGAAACCCTAGGGAATGGGACTAGGGTATAGGAGATGGAATGGAGAGGGGGTAGAGGAGAGACAGGATAAGGCCCTAGGGAATGGGACTAGGGTATAGGAGATGGAATGGGAGAGCGGGGTAGAGGAGAGACAGGAGAGACCTAGGGAATGGGACTAGGGTATAGGAGATGGAATGGGAGAGGGGGTGAGGAGAGACAGAAGAAGCCCTAGGGAATGGGACTAGGGTATAGGAGATGAATGGGAGAGGGGGTAGAGGAGAGACAGGAAAGGCCCTAGGGAATGGGACTAGGGTATAGGAGATGGAATGGAGAGCGGGGTAGAGGGAGAGACAGAGAAGGCCCTGTAGGATAAGCAGGTTGGCGATAAGTATCATTTCTA
>NW_019945474.1:0-2057 GCF_002910315.2 Salvelinus sp. IW2-2015 | reverse complement strand
GCCCTATACTCGCGGAACCAAACCTCCTCCCTCCCTCGGACCAAACTCCTCCTCCCCGCCTCCCAGTTCACTCCATTATCCCCAGGGCCTGAACCCTGACCCCCGCCGACAGCTCTAACCCTACCCCGGCCCAACCCTCCCCCGCCAAATCCCCCGGGCCACCCCTCCGGACCCGGACCCCAACCTAGCCCGGCCAAACCCTGATACCCGGACTACCTCCCCCTCACCAACTTGCCCCGGCCCTCCAGAATTCATTAGGTACACGACAGAGGCAGCCCAACTCCGAGTGACCCGCCTAACCTCCCCAGGCTCTCCTGATAACTCTCAGAGACGACACTGGGCCAATTGTGCGTCCGTCCACCTATGCGGATGGTAAATGTAATTTGTTACAGTTACTAGTTACCGGTCCAAAATTGTAAATCAGAAAAGTAATCTGATTACATTCAATTTATCTTTGATGACTTTCCCCTTAAGAGGCATAAGAAGAAGACAAAAAAATGTATGTTACCAATTGAACAACATCTATTGCAGGATAAATCAATGTTAAAGTTTACATAGCTGGTCATATATGGATGTTACATTTTGCTTTATGGGTTGGTTATGTAGGCTTCTTCTAACCCATCGCTTTCTACTACATATAATAATACGATTAAATTATATCTTTACATTAAAAACCAAAGTCTATTAGAATTCCAGTCATTCCAATAAATGATAAACCCCTTGACCTTCAAGAATAGGACTTGGAAATATAGAAGTATAGATCAGCCAAACTGTTTTACCTGAGTATAACCCCATAACTAAGGACTTATTAGCCAGCCCTACTGTGTTGTTTATGATGTTGTCGTTGAGGACTGATTGGGCTCATTGATTCTAATTGAAATATAAATGCTTTGCTCATGGAATGGCGTGCTTTGAGCACTACTGAAAAGTGCTATTTACATGTYAAAAATMWATGCCATATGCTGCATTTGCTATAGGCCTATTGTTWKCCTTTTAGTTGGCGACACTTTGATATCTTGATAATATGCAGCTGTTTAAAGGGCAACTCCACAGATGTAACAATAACAAAATGGACACCCCGCCTCTGTTTTGGTAAAAAGCAGAGGGATGGGCCTGGAGAAATGTAACCACTCTCCGATTAATAGACAGAGCTGTGGATAGAGCTGTGGATGTAAGGACTGACCATCCATGATATCAGAATTATAGTTTTAACTACAGTATGTTATGAGGCTATACAGTGTTTGATTACATTTACAAAGTTTACAAACATTGGAGAAAAACAAGCTTCTATTTTGGGTTCTGATGGAGTGTGACAGTTGAACTAAGCTCATGWGGCATTTKTAAGTTATATTCTTCAAGAATCAATGGATATATACAGGTATATATAATGTATAAGTTCAAAAATGGATGTACCATCTACAGATTGACCCTTTAAGTCTATCAAAAGTGAGCGAGTTTGAGCATGTGTCCAGTAGGCCTATGGATTTATTTTTATTTTTATCAAACTTCATATTTGCGAAATAAAAAGCACCACGTGTATCCGTAGGCTTGAGGCACACTATGCAGGCTGTTGAAGAGCGCATTTTTTCCACTGGCTGTTCCAATGGTTTTAACAAAACAATGTTGATAGGCGTTTAAACTTCTTGAATTCAACATTATTGGGTTAGAAATACATTTAGATTGTGAAAGCCAAATCTACACAACCACAAAATGAGAGAGAGCAGCAGTTGTGATTCACAATGTATGCGCTATGTAGATAAACAGTAATTAAGTGATATCCGGATCACGTAGACTACACCCACTGCTAGTCATCCTTACCTCCAAGACTTTCATTCAAGTTGGATAATTTTGGTATGCCGGACAGCAGTCGATACCATTGGAAGACATAGCTTGGGACTGTAGCCTACAAAAGCCCTTTCCTGCTCTTTCCGCCATACATCGACCTATTTTGATGTGTTATCATAGTGGTCTCTGAGTTGTGGTCAGACTCGCCTCGGTGGAACAACTTTCATACATGATGCGCTTTTTCAATGACTTGATTAATGTCATTTGAGAAA
>NW_019945473.1:43447-44697 GCF_002910315.2 Salvelinus sp. IW2-2015 | reverse complement strand
TTGAGGATGAAACCAGGTGCTTGTCTGGTTCTTCTGGTGGTTGAGGATGAAGCCTTCCTTGTTGCTTTAGGCTTAGCTCCTGGATCTTTTATTTGTTCCAAGACTTTTCCCTCAGCTGCTTTCTTCCTCTCTCCTTCCTTCCAGTGGAGACAATTCTTCCTTCTCCATTTCCTTTTCACCTGTCTTTGGTTCTGTCATGATCCTGCTCAAAGGACCATTGAAAGATTAGTGGAATCTGTGTGGGGAGGAATGGATGAGACTGAGGCAGGAATTCCTTTAACCATAAAGTGGTATATTTACTGGGTAGTCTGTGCTGCATAACAAAGGAAACAGAATAGCATGTATCCAATCAAATTGCTAACATGTATGCAATCAAATTCATAATCACAAAGATCAAATCATAAATCATTCATTATTAACAATTAGGGAATTCAACAATCCAGTTCATTAGGAAGTCAATAGGAATCATCCTTGAGTCATTTATGCACGAACTATATATCATAATCATGAGAAGAATAATACAAACAGTGATCGGTTATTCAATCTATAATCCCCATTAATTTGATATCAGAATCGATCAGTTCAGCAAATGATGTCATTTCATATTTCAAGTGTCTTCAGATTTACATGTCATTTCATTACATATTAACCATATATCGATGTCATAATTAGCCCGTGATGATCTGTAGGGCCATAATCATTGACCATTCACATTACACAATAGGTTTGAAGTGTGCGCTCCAAGCCGCTCTCCGCAGTAATAACTATAGACAAAAACATAAGGCCCACTCTCCCAATCGCAAAAGATATTTCAGATGAAAGGTAACAGATGAAAGGTAACAGATTCGGTGGATTCATGGACACACAGAACTTCTGGATTAGACGAAGTTAAGGACGAGAAAGCAGCGAGATCGGGCGATGGAGACTTCCTCCTTTTATGGAGTTGAGATCTGTCGGACATTTCCACCTGACCTAATTAAAGCGCCCCTGGCCAAGCTGAGTAAGTGGCCATGAATTAAAGGATTCTTCCACCAACTCCATGGGCCTTTTCTACAGTATTTCAGATTGTAACTTTAAACCACATTTCTTTCTAATACACAACTAATTTTCACCTGCCACAGTTCATGTGCAGCAGAATTCCCTGAAAAAGGAAATCATTATTTGTAGATAATCATTTACAAAATATACAAATCAGGAACRACCACCTTGATTGGTTAAAAAGAATAGCGTTTCCCCTCAGTGTTTTAATT
>NW_019945473.1:39984-41573 GCF_002910315.2 Salvelinus sp. IW2-2015 | reverse complement strand
GAAAACCAGTAGTATTCCGGAACTCGTAGGGTAAGATTTGAATATCACTGATAATGAACATGCATAAGAATGATTTTTTTTTTTACAGCCTAATTCTCCATTGAGAATTTCCCTGCCACGGTTACTGGGGATTACAATATAACAAAATACTTGTTTTACCTTGTAGTTCTCAAGCTGACTCAGATGAGGGAAGTGAGTAGAAGTCACAAACWGATGGAYRAAMYTGCTGGCCATGCCCTTCTTGTAGATGTTTTCAGCTATCAACTGGCTGACTAAGTTCTTCCCTGTGCCASTCCAGCCATGTAGAGAGAGCACCAGGGGCTTTWTAGGGTTTTTATCGTTCATGAAACCCGTTACAGCTTTCTGGACGACTCTGGAGGCAACATGTTGACCAAACAGCTTCTGATTTAGGGCCACTTCCAAACCTGATGACAGGGMAGGAGTTGATTATTAAGTGTTAATGAATGGGATGTGCTACGAATACACCATTATTTCTATACTAATTATAGGTGGTTATCTTAATAACATGATTAGTTACACATGTAGCACACAGCTGCTAAGTAGGCTAGTGGTGCACGGGTCAGCTGCTCGTTCACTCGTACCCGGCCGCAATTGCTAATAACCCTTCCACCACCACCCGACTATATGTGATAAATTTAAAATCTGAGGCCCGCACTCGACCCTAACCTGCTAATATAGTAAATGTGCTGTAGGCTACAGTCAGATGGTGGAACAATTTTTTGTCAGGGGTTGCAGGATATTTTTTTGCCTGATTTAGATATGTTGGAMATCATAAGCAGAAACAGCCTTTTGGTAGGTGATTTGTTCGTCAACCTCAAGGCCTATAATTAGATACATGCAGCTTCTTCTCTTCTGTCATTATATGTTGCCCTGAAAGACTAAACAAACCCTTGCTCACCAGAATAATGTCATAATTAAAGGGTTCAGCCTATCAATTTTAGTTGACATCAGTTCTATTTCGTGGAGCAAATATGTTTAGGGACCGGGGAGAAAATGCAATAACAAAAAAATAAAACATGTAAGACTATACGTTTCAAATTTCAGTTTGACCGTTGTAAGGAAATAGAAAGCTGTGAAAACGACCCAACATGTTTCTGATAAGATTTCAGTTCAGCTTGGATGCATATTTTATGTGGTTGAAATACTTTTAGCTTTTCTGATGCTGATAAAGATAGATACCGTCTGTTGAGGTGCTAACTGCGCATTCTCTCAAGATGCTGAATGAAAGAAATCATATTTTTCCACTACTGTTCCTGAGTCAAAATTGTGCCTACATTTGGTGTATCATTTTACTGCAAGAAATGCTTAATTCTGTAGGAGTTACTATTAAGGCTATGTGAGAGGTTATACACTTAGTGTCCTGATTTCAGTTTCTATTCTACCCATCTGAACAGTAGCCTAGGCTACAGTTCCCTTGACGTGCAAAATAAACGTTCTACCATGTTATTTTTTGGAAGAATATTTGATTCTGAGTTTGGACATGTTTGTATGTGAAACAGGGGCTCAACTTTCACTTGGGACTGCTGCTTTTTTTGGTTTAGCCTACTGTATGACAAAAGGTCTGTTTC
>NW_019945473.1:37780-39639 GCF_002910315.2 Salvelinus sp. IW2-2015 | reverse complement strand
CTGCGGAGCTTCTCAAAGTAATTTTTTCTTCACCTTCAAACAGCAAGTAAACAAAGTATTTTGACAATCAATTGTGAATGACAACAGGCCCTCAAAGAATTTGAACAATATTTCCAGAGCTCTCCCTTTCAATAACCAAAGCGAAAAATGTAATGCTCTACTCCAGTGGAAACGTCATAAAATACCTGATTACTTCTTATCCCTTGCACAAAAAGCCTACAGCTGTGTCTGTCCCGAGATCACTGGCAATGGAAACTGAGGGCCCAGAATATTTTATACAATGTCTCAAGTTTGCTAGCATGAGTTTTGGGAAGACCCAGGTGATACAATGTTTCAAGATCGTTGCACAGGCCATGCATAGCCAATGTCAATTTATAGGATATTTATTTTTTATCTGCAGGCTGCAATGTTGTGTTGGCTTTATGTAGGTCATTATTACACAGTTGGCAAATGGCAATAAAAGTAACTTTTAGACTTGTATAATTTGTATTAGATAGAATGTAGATTAACCATAGATAATGATTGAGACAGAGACTATTATAAACTAAATTAAACTGTTCCACAAAAATGTGCATATGTAAATCAAAGCTGGCACGCAAATTGGTAGAGATGGTAAGAAGTAGAATGAGCTTTAGATGCCCCCAAAAATCTGATGGAGGCCCCCTGCCAGGTTATGTCCCCCTCACGTCTGCTCCCCTGATGTGAACTACTTCTGAGAGGCATAGATAACTGTCCAGGCTGTTACACAACCGGCCGTGATCGGGAGTCCCATAGGGCGGCGCACAATTGGCCCAGCATTGTCCGGGTTTGGCCGCTGTCGGCGGTCATTGTAAATCAAAATGTGTTCTTAACTGACTTGCCGAGTTAAATTAAATGTAAAAAAATATATATATACAATTATTCACTTCACTCATGCCAAACTTGTGCTAACGGTGCGGATACATGCGCAGATCAAACACATTTGGAACGCCAATTAAGGTGTTTAGATGTCCTTATAATTCGAAAGATTGCTCAGAAAACTAGGTGTTTATTTTGATTTTACAACAATTAAGATAAGCAGAGTAAGGTGTTAACATGACTATTGCATAATCTGACTGCTGCCGTAATCAGTTTTAAAATCAAATTATTTCCGTCCGTGTAAACGTAGCCTACTAGTTCTTATTGGCTACGTCGAACCATTTGTTCTACCCGTTCCCATTTGGTGAATAGGGTGTAGGCTACTTGGTGCGGGTACAATTAGGTCACAATTAGGTACAATTATTAAAGCTTAGGTTTATGCACCAACGCCAAATAGCCTAAAATAAATGACAAACTTATATGTAGCCTATAGATATAAACTGCTACATTTATGGATTTAAGGTATCGTTTTCTCAAGCCGCCCTTCATCCACACAATATTTAACGACCCTAAAGTCAACCCTCGTTTTCTAAAGTAGGCCAACTTTAGAAAATTGGTGAAAATCGATAAACAAATTGTAAGATTAAAACGCAAAAGGACTGACTGTGTCTACATGATCAAATAGCCTAAGTGAACCACGTTACGGCTGCAAGCCCGATATCGGACACCTCTGACAACATCCAGCTCAAGTGCAGGGCGCGAAATTCAAAATCTTTTTTTTTTTTAAATATTTAACTTTCACACATTAACAAGTCCAATACAGCATTTGAAAGATAAACATCTTGTCAATCCAGCCAACATGTCCGATTTTTTAAATGTTTTACAGAGAAAACACCACATATATTTATGTTAGCTCACCACCAAATAAAAAAGAGGACAGACATTTTTCACAGCACAAGTAGGATGAAGTAGCATGCACAAGCCAACCTAACTAACCTAAAACCAACCTAAATAACCTAGAA
>NW_019945473.1:35681-37340 GCF_002910315.2 Salvelinus sp. IW2-2015 | reverse complement strand
CAAAGCTAACCAAACTAACCTAGAACCAACCTAAATAACCTAGAACCAACCTAAATAACCTAGAAAAAACTCCCTCAGATGACAGTCCTATAACATGTTACACAATAAATCTATGTTTTGTTCGAAGAATTTCATATTTTAGCTATAAATCAGTTTTACATTACTGCTACCATCTTAGCCACCATCAAAGCTACAGTCAGAAATCGCATGGCAGTAGCCAGAGAAAATACAGACACCAACGTCAACTACTAATTACACATCAGAAAACATTTCAGAAAAATATATGGTGGATAGCTAATGAAAGAGAAAGATCTTGTGAATACAGACAATATTTCCGATTTATGAAGTGTTTTACAGCGAAAACACAATATATCGTTATATTAGCTTACTACAATAGCTAACACACAGCAGCATTGATTCTAGTCAAACGCTAGCGATAGYACAGYTCGACAGATATATGAAAAAGCATCCCAAATTGGGTCCTTATCTTTGTTGATTTTCCATCAGAATGTTCTCCAAAGGGTCCTTTGTTCAGATCCGTCTTCATTTGGACCCAGAACGAACGATGTCCCTCTTGAATTAGCATGGCACACTGGCCATGCCGTGCTAACCTCTCCGTCTTGACAAAATTCTTGCGTCGCATCACGTCTAAAGTCCAGAATAAATTTCAATAATATWATTAAAGTATATTGAAAAAACATACTTTAGGATGATATTGTGACATGTATCAAAAAAAATCGAAGCTGGAGGTCATATTCACCTWTAACGAGGGTTTTCCAGGAGCGCAGCMCAGTTCCTACTWCRCGCCCAGAAAAAAAAAATAAAGTGCGCACTTCTCACTCCAAGATGTTCTTTTCAGTCCCTGACAGAGATAATCAACTCATTTCTTCTCTCACTTCCGCTTGACACCCAGGGGAAGGCGTGTGACGTGTTTGTACAGTCCTAAGTGCCAAGGCCTTTTATAGAGAGTATCTTGAAGAGAGACATAGCTTCTTGGAAAAGTCACTTCCAAATAGAAAATGGGCTGTAGAAAGAGTTATGTTTCACTTAGAGAAATAATTAAACCTGTTTTAGAAACTAGACAGTGTTTTCTATCCAAATAGTAATAATAATATGCATATTGTACGAGCAAGAATTGAGTACGAGGCCGTTTGAAATGGCCACCTCTTTCCAGGTTACTCACTGCTGATACTCACTGCTGATATTTGAGACTGAAGAGGTTAACACAACCATTTAATATGTAGCTGTACACATACCTGTTGAATTAAAAGCAATCCATTTTGAATTGCAACTCTCATATACATAATTGTAAATTCTCCACCCCACTGCTGTTAAACCAACTCCCGCACCGACCACAAATGTGGTTGAGATTGGTTCGAACGCATTCACAAAACCACTCGATATCAACACATAATATACGAAATAGGTTGCGTATGTTCCTTTCATTTTAACTTCAAATAAACATTTAGCTACCAAGTTTATAATTTAGAAACGCAAAGACGTTAAGAGTCCAAATCAGCTATTTCCTCCTCCGTAATCATTATGCGAAAGCAAAAGCAAATCTGTAGCAAAAGGTTCGTCACCAGGTATACTAGCCGCAACTATGAAACTCGGATATTTCCGATTTGCTAACTAATATTCGTTAACACGTGCAGTGTT
>NW_019945473.1:0-35656 GCF_002910315.2 Salvelinus sp. IW2-2015 | reverse complement strand
AATTAGGTGTTTAGATGTCCTTATAATTCTAAAGATTGCTCAGAAAACGAGCTGTTAACCTTGATTTTTACGACGATTAAGATAAGCAGAGTAAGGTGTTACATGGCTTTGCCCATACTCTGCCTACTTGCCGTAAATCAGTTTAATATCAAATAGTGTGGCCGCATGTCTAGAGCACTGCAAATCGCAGTGCTATGCCTGCCCGCCACCGAGTCTGTTCGCGCCCAGGCCTCTGTCGCAGCCGGCCGGCCGGAGTCCATGGGCGACGCCCCACAATTGGATAAAAAAAAAAGAAAGTAGACGTTCGTCCGGTTTTAGGGCAGGTTTGCGCGTTAAGGCGATAATCCTTGTTCTCACGCGCTCAGCGGACGCCTGTGGCGGCCGGGCGCAGTGCGCCGCTAATCCAGCGGGCGCGGGGGTGCACGGTGTTTCTCCGACACATTGCGTGCGGCTGGGCTTCCGGCGTTGGAGGCGCGCTGTGTAAGAAAGCCAGCTGCCGGCCCTAGCGTTGGCGTGTGCCTTCGTTGAGACGCAATGGCTGTCGACCTTTACGCTCTCTCCCGAGCCGTACGCAGTTGAGCGCAAAAATGAGACAAGATAGCCCAATTACTAGCGATTGGATAACACGAAAAGGGCATAAAATTATTTAAAAAATAAATTTAAAAATATTTTAAAAATCAAATTATTTCCGCTCCATGCTAAACGTGCTACTAGTTATCTTTATTGGCTACGTCGATTTGAATTTTTCTGACCGTTCCATGGCCGCGTTACATTAGTTCTTAAAAGCTTAGACGTTTATGCCACCAAAACGCCAAATAGCCTAAAATAAAATGACAAACTTCCTATATTAGCTATAGATATAAACTGCACAAGACCTGCTACATTCATGGATTTAAGTATCGTTGGGTCTCAACCGCCGCCCGCACAATATTTAAACGACCCTAAAGTCAACCCTTGTTGCTCTAAAGTAGCGCCAACGTTATATTGGTGGCGATCGCATAAGCAATTTCAGATTAAAACGCAAAAGGACTGACTGCTGTGACTACTTGATCAAATTTGAGACTTGCAAACGTTAACACAAACATTTAATATGTAGCTGTACACATACCTGTTGAATTAAAAGCAATCCATTTTGAATTGCAACTCTCATAACATAATTGTATAATTCCCCCCACTGCTGTAAACCAACTCCCGCACCGACCACAAATGTGGTTGAGATTGGTTCGAACGCATTCACAAAAACACTCGATATCAACACATAATATACGAAATAGGTTGCGTATGTTCTTTCATTTTAACTTCAAATAAACATTTAGCTACCAAGTTATAATTTAGAAACGCAAAGACGTTAAGAGTCCAAATCAGCTATTTCCTCCTCCGTAATCATTATGCGAAAGAAAAGAAATCTGTAGCAAAGTTCGTCACCAGTATACTAGCCGCAACTATGAAACTCGGATATTTCCGATTTGCTAACTAATATTCGTTAACACGTGCAGTGTTCAACGAAACATCAATTCAGGCATTTCCGAGTTTCCTATTTCCGAATAGCAGATGAACGCGGCATAATAAATGGCTAAACCCCGCATATTTATACAATGTACGTTCTTACACCCGGATTTTAAACAACCCTAACTACACCACCAACCTGAAATGAAGACCAAAAAGCAAAATTTATGTTCATTAATGTTTACGATATAGCCCATTTTGACTTTGCTGGTTGTCACTCGTTACCACAGCCACAAAAGGGATCGCATTCAACATCGGCTACGTTCGGCCATGGTTTTTCACATGGATGTCATTCAGCATTTCAGAATTTTAACGGTAAAACTGCAAATTATATTMAAAAAGCCTACAATGTTAAGGGCCAGAGGTGTTCTGAGTGAGCCTGAGAAATGTAASTAGCCAAGGACCACAATGCCTTTACGTACTACAAATGAGAATGTTTTTTTTAAATTAAGTTGCAACACCGTTAATCGGAAATGCCCCCCAATAGTAACGTTATAGCCAAAACACCGCATGAGCGAGCCACAACTCTGGTCTGAACTTCTTCTACCTCCATGACATAGTGGCTGTCCGCAAACCAAAATTAAGTGCAAATTAATAGCCACATCCGTTCCCTCTGAGAGGGTCTTCTCGAAAACGGGACAAATAATTACTGAGAGAAGAACCCGCATCAGCCCCGCGAAAGTGAGGCACCTTGCATTTCTTAATGCAAATCTCACAAAAGCTAAATATGGTCAGCATTGCTGTGTGCTGCTGGTTATAACGTGGTAATAAAGGAGAAAAGAGGGTCCAGTTTAATGTTTTAACTGGGATGCTGCAGTTTTGCACATTGTTATTTATTTCTTTGATATGGTGCCATATTCTATTCGTTTTTAATTGTTACATTCATATACATTAAGTTTAAAAGCATTCTTTTTCATAACAAACCAATGCATTTTTTAATACATTGTGGTTAAGGTAGAGTATGATTTCATTTAATGGTGTTAAAACAATTCTAAATATACTAATCATAGTCAAACTAACACAAACTGTTTGACTTGAAAAAATACACCAAAAAAATTTAAAGAGCCGTTTGGGAGCCAAAAGAGCCGGAAAGCTCATCACTACTCTGTGGTCTGAGCTTCTTGTATGACATAATGGCTGTCTGCAAGCCAACATTAAAGGTGCATGCTGCCACTTACTGTGCTTTAGTGTGTGGTCAATCACGGTTTACAACCTTTCTAAATCCCCCTTCCTAACTCAGTACTTCTGCAAATATACAGAAGACCCCTACAAACTTCTAATAGTCCCTCCCCAAAATCCCCCCAGCCCTGTCCAACCTCAATGACCCTACACTTCAAGCTTTCCCTCACTTGAACATACTTACAACAATATAACACACTGTTTCATCAACCAGACACCAGACACAAACCATTCACATGCTTGCCAACCAGATGTAATGACAAGTTCAATATACAATGTCCTAAGCGCAATCGAGCAAACACCACCTCTTCCTTCCTAATCTTTCTCTGGAGGGCATTTAAAGGCCGACCCTTGGGCTCAGAGTTCCATCTCTTCTGCCACACATCTATCAAAATGTCTTTGACTTTACATTTGGCCTCACCTCTACCCAGTGGAACATTTATATCAATTATATCTTGTTTCAAAGCTCTTTTGGCTAATTGGTCTTCATTTTTATTCCCTTCCACACCTGAATGTGCTGGGACCCAGCAGAATCTCACTAATACACCCATTCTCTCAATTCTCCATAATAACATTAATACCTCCAACTCCTATTAGATTTACCTGATGATAAACTATTCAACACAGACAGATTCTGAGCATACTATAATTCTAACAGGTTGTACTTTCTCCACCCACTGGAGGGCAACTATTATTGGCTACAGTTCAACTGAGTACACTGAAAGTTAATCTGTTAGTCTTCTACATATCTGCACATCAAATTCAAGAATGTAAACGMCTGCCCACTATCTGGGTCCTTGGATCTWTCTGTGAAAAGCRGTAAAAAAGCACAAGAACTTCTGCCAATGTAATTGTCAACCAGTTTCCCTATATCACTGACTTCTGACCAATCTTTCCTTTTCTCTACCAAGGTTAGATCAACAACAGGATCTGGGAGTAACCATGGAGGAACATCCCCTATCACCACAGAAGGGCCAACCTCCAACTCCCTCAAACCACTCTGATGAGCAAGCTTTCCAACCAAAACCACTACCTTGTCTACTAGTATATTCCCAACAGTCATCTAAAACAGTAGCAGTGGGATGCTCAACCTCACTTAACCCAATAAGCTAATGACAATTTTGTACGCCGTATATCCAAAAGGCATCTCACCTGCTTCCACTAGTAAGGCACATACAGGTGTTGATTTAAATGCACCAATACATATCCTTAAAGCTATATACTGGATTCTGTCAAGCTTCTGAAGTCAAATCTTCAGCGCTATTCCATAAACTATACACCTGTAATCAATTGTCGTCCTGATCAGAGCTCTATAAATATCCATCAACAATTGTCTGTCAGCACCCCCRTAACCAGAGACMGAGCGCATAAGATTCAMCACCTTCTTACACTTTGTTTATGACATGATCTTTCCATTTAAATCGCTTATTGAACAACAGCTGCTCATTGACAACTCCATAAGCATTAAATCAAATTGATCCAATTAACTCGAAAAGAGCGATTTAAATAAGAAGGCCGTAACCCAGTTGTATAATCTCTCACCAATACCAATTCTTTCCATCTTATTCAGTAGGCCTTCTCTCCACATAGTGTCATAAGCCTTTTCAATGTAAAAAAAGACAGTAGCGATTACTTCTTTCATGACCAGTTTTTTCAACTTCATTGTTCACCTTTACTAATGCATTCAAAGTAGACCTACCTTTACGGAATCCACTTTGACATTGACTCAATAAACCTCTATGTTCCAGGAAATATGACTATCATCTTTTCCATCAGTTTACACAAGTTAGAGGTCAGTGCTATTGGTCTATAACTATCAGCACATGAAAGGTCCTTACCAGGCATGTTTCCAACCAGAAGGTATAACCCCCTCACTCCAAATCTTATTAAATAATCCCAGGAGAACATGTATGACCTCATCAGGTAGATGCTTAAACATTACATAGTGCAACTGATCATGACCTGGGGCTGTATATCCACAGCCTTTTAAGGTTGAACCCATCTCATGTATGGTAAAGACAGCATCTAAAGAAGAGTCAACAGTATCTATTTTCTTATACACATTAACATGACCATTTAAAATCTCACACCTGAGTTACTTATATACTTAATCCAAAGTAACCCCACTATGTACCCTAGCAAATGTGTTCCCCAACAAGTCAGCTTTTTCTTTATCAGTTATGAACATTTTTTAACCCACAACCAAAACTGGAATTTTAGAAGACTTGCTTCTTCCAGTCATCTTATTCAACATAGACCATACATCTGACAGCTCAATACCCCTCCCTATTGTAGAGCAGAACTGTCTCCATGCATTTCTCTTGACAGACTTAATGACCCTATATACTATAGGAAATCAACTAGATTCGCAGGAGTCATATTCCTACGCAACACTCTTTAAGCCCTATTTCTTTTTTGAATAGCCGCAGTGCACTCTTCAGTCCACCAAGGAACCACCACCATTTTCTCACCCACTTCACTCATTGGTACATATAGATTCGCAGCACTCAATATCAGAGGTCACAGAGGGAGCACATACATCAACCCGCCTCTAAAGACAACTGTCCAATAGACTTTAAGCAATGATCTCCAAACTTTTCTCAGTCTGCTTCATGAAAGCCCCATCTTCTGAATGGTACCCTATCTGGAATAGTAACATCAAAGTTCATGGTACACCAAATCTGGAAATGATCGCTTCCAACAGTAGAATCATTCAGTACATTCACACAAATATGCAATACAGTTAGACGCCATTATGAGGTCCAGGCAGGATGTAACCCCTCTAACAACATCAACTCTTGTACCACATCCATTGTTAAGACATACTAATGCTGTGGTTTCTATCATATCTTCCACAATGTACCATTACGCTGCATCGGCAAGATAGAACAGCTGCCTCCGGTAAGACAAGGGACGGCGGTCTGTGTATATTTGTAAACATCTGGAGCACGAAATCTAATATTAAGGAAGTCTCAAGGTTTTGCTTGCCTGAGGTAGAGTATCTCATGATAAGCAGTAGACCACACTATTTATCAAGTTTTAATTAATATTTTTCGTACCTGTCTATTTACCACCACAAACCGATGCTGGCACTAAATTGAACCTTTATTTAACTGGGCAAGCCAGTTAAGAACAAATTCTTATTTACAATGATGACCTACCCCGGTGAAACCCAGCATCATGCTGGTCCAATTATGCGTCACCCTATGGTACTCCCAATCACAGCCGGATGTGTATAAGGCCATAAACAGGAAAACGCTCATCCAGAGGCAGTGCTCATAGTGGTCGGGGACTTTAATGCAGGGAAACTTAAATAAATGTTACCTAATTTCTATCAGCATTTTAAATGTGCAACCAGAGGGGATAAAAACTCTAGACCACCTTTACTCCACACACAGAGATGCGTACAAAGCTCTCCCTCGCCCATTTGGCAAATCTGATCATAATTCTATCCTCCTGATTCCTGCTTAAAAGCAAAAACTAAAGCAGGAAGCACCAGTGACTCGATCAATAAAGAAGTGGTCAGATGACGCAGATTTTTAAATGTATTTTTTAAATGTATTTCACCTTTATTTAACCAGGTAAGCTAGTTGAGAAMAAGTTCTCATTTACAACTGCGACCTGGCAAAGATAAAGCAAAGCAGTGCGACACAAACAACAACACAGAGTTACACATGGAATAAACAAGCTTGCAGTCAATAACACAATAGGAAAAGAAAGAGAGAAAAAAAGTTCAAATGGCGTGAGGTACATAGGCCATAGTAATTACAATTTAGCAAATTAACATTGGAGTGATCGATGAGCAGATGCTGATGTGCAAGTAGAAATACTGGTGTGCAAAAGAGCAGAAAAGGAAATGATAACAATATGGGGATGAGGTAGGTAGATTGGGTGGGCTATGTACAGCTGCAGCGATGGGTTAGCTGCTCAGATAGCTGATGTTTAAAGTTAGTGAGGGAAATATAAGTCTCCAGCTTCAGCGATTTTTGCAATTCGTTCCAGTCATTGGCAGCAGAGAACTGGAAGGAAAGGCGGCCAAAGGAGATGTTGGCTTTGGGGATGACCAGGGAGATATACCTGCTGGAGTGTGTGCTACGGGTGGGTGTTATCGTGACCAGTGAGCTGAGATAAGGCGGAGCTTTACCTAGCATAGACTTAGATGACCTGTAGCCAATGGGCCAGCCGACTAGAGCATACAGGTCACAGTGGGGGGTGGTGTAAGGGGCTTTGGTGACAAAACGGATGGCACTGTGATAGACTGCATCCAGTTTGCTGAGTAGAGTATTGGAAGTTATTTTGTAAATGGCATCGCCGAAGTCGAGGATTGGTAGGATAGTCAGTTTTACTAGGGTAAGTTTGGCGGCGTGAGTGAAGGAGGCTTTGTTGCGAAATAGGAAGCCGATTCTAGATTTCATTTTGGATTGGAGATGTTTGATATATGAGTCTGGATGGAGAGTTTACAGTCTAGCCAGACATCTAGGTATTTGTAGTATTATAAGTCAGAACCGTCCAGAGTAGTGATGCTAGTTGAGCGGGCGGGTGCGGGCAGTGAATGGTTGAAAGCATGCATTTGGTTTTACTAGCGATTAAGAGCAGTTGGAGGCCACGGAAGGAGTGTTGTATGGCATTGAAGCTCGTCTGGAGATTTGTTAACAGAGTGTCCAAAGAAGGGCCAGATGTATACAGAATGGTGTCGTCTGCGTAAAGGTGGATCGGGGAATCAGCCACAGCAAGAACGACATCGTTGATATATACAGAGAAAAGAGTCGGCCTGAGAATTGAACCCTGTGGTACCCCCATAGAGACTGCCAGAGGTCCGGACAACAGGCCCTCCGATTTGACACACTGAAATCTATCTGAGAAGTTGTTGGTGAACCAAGCAAGGCAGTATTTTGAGAAGCCAAGGCTGTTGAGTCTGCCGATAAGAATACGGTGATTGACAGAGTCGAAAGCCTTGGCCAGGTCGATGAAGACGGCTGCACAGTACTGTCTTTTATCGATGGAGGTTATGATATCGTTTAGTACCTTGAGCGTGGCTGAGGTGCACCCATGACCAGCTCGGAAACCGGATTGCACAGTAGAGAAGGTACGGTGGGATTCGAAATGGTGAGTGTTTATTTATTAACTTGGCTTTCGAAGACTTTAGAAAGGCAGGGCAGAATGGATGTAGATCTATAACAGTTTGGGTCTAGAGTGTCACCCCCTTTGAAGAGGGGGATGACCGCGGCAGCTGTCCAATCTTTAGGGATCTCGGACGATACGAAAGAGAGGTTGAACAGACTGGTAATAGGGGTTGCAACAATGGCGGCGGACAATTTTAGAAAGAGAGGGTCCAGATTGTCTAGTCCAGCTGATTTGTACGGGTCCAGGTTTTGCAGCTCTTTCAGAACATCTGCTATCTGGATTTGGGTGAAGGAGAAGCTGGGGAGGCCTGTGCAAGTAGCTGCGGGGGGTTTATCGTGGTGACAGTGTTACCTAGCCTCAGTGCWGTGGGCAGCTGGGAGGAGGTGCTCTTATTCTCCATGGACTTTATAGTGTCCCATCACATTTTGGAGTTAGAGCTACAGGAGGCAAATTTCTGTTTGAAAAGGCTAGTCTTAGCTTTCCTGACTTGACTGCGTGTATTGGTTCCTGACTTCCTTGAAAAGTTGCATGTCACGGGGACTATTCGATGCTAGTGCAGTCCGCCACAGGATGTTTTTGTGCTGGTCGAGGGCAGTCAGGTCTGGAGTGAACCAAGGGCTATATCTGTTCTTAGTTCTACATTTTTTGAAAGGGGCATGCTTATTTAAGATGGTAAGGAAATTACTTTTAAAGAACGACACTAAGATGCTAAGCTACAGGACTGTTTTGCTAGCACAGACTGGAATATGTTCTGGGATTCTTCCGATAGCATTGAGGAGTACACCACATCAGTCACTGGCTTCATCAATAAGTGCATCGATGACGTCGTCCCCACAGTGACCGTACGTACATACCCAAACCAAAAGCCACAGGCAACATCTGCACTGAGCTAAAGGCATGACCAAATCTTTTACATTTATGACACTGAAGAAGCTTGTGCACAAAAGCTCTTACAGGGCATCTCATGAATCCTAACTATATATGAGAAGGGAGAGACTCTTAATCAAAGAACAGTAGCATGGGTGAAGTGAACATCTCTTCTCTGTCCACCATACAGGTCAATCGACATGTACCAACCACTCCATCGATGTCTTCAGTTATAATTTCTGCCTTTATTTCTTGCGCCACCCCAGACATAACCCCCTTGATAGGTGCCCTTTTGCAAATATTCATGTGGAAAACATTCCACTCCGATATCTTTTTGAGTCTTAAAACATGCTTCTTCGGCTCCTCAGACACACAAATAAGACCACTTCTTGTGACTCTCACCGACTCCACACTTTCTTCCAACACATTCCAGATTTACCTGGTGACGTTAAACGGATTTCCCAAGTAGCATTGATCCAAAACCCTGACTCTGACCAAAAACGAGTCTAGTGGTTTCCTATTTTCCACCATAGCTTTACTTCTCTTGCTTCCCTTTTTCTTCGCCACTGTAGCCCACTCATCCTCCTTTCTGTACTATTAGCTTCACTCGACTCACAAGCAGTTTCAAACAAAACCTCAGTTTCCGCAATCTTCCGTCCCCCATATCCGTTACGTCATCAAACGTTCAATCAGGACCCAGTAGCCTCTTCAACGAGAGTCTGCATAGCCAGGCTCTAAAATAGAACTTGGTTCTATTTGTGACACTTGACGCGCTGCAAGCCCCGCCTCTCCCATATCATCATTATTGTTTAGGAGCATATACCCACGCGGGTGATTGAAAGATGAACTGAGGTACACACTCCAGTCGGTGGTGGTAATGCACCTTAATGATGGTTGCCAACCGCCATTTAAAGTCCGAAGAAGACTGAAGGAGGAGAGATTACTCAAAACTTTTGTTTACCTTTTTATCTGTAGATGAATTGTCAGAGTAGAGGACCTTGTGCATTTCAGGTAAAATAACAACCCAATGCTTATATCCCAGGACAAATTAGCTAGCAACAGCAAGCTAACTAAATTGCCATGAATGTTAAATGCTTTTCGACCTGGTTCAGAGTTCGTTTTGATATTTCAACCTGCGTGTCCTGATTGAGTCTGGTGTGGATGGACAAAATCAACATGCACGCCGACGCCCGGTCTAGTCAGCATGTTACGCCTCTGTGGTCTGAGCTAAAGATGCATGCAGGGTTTACATGATGTCACTGTCTAAAGGGCAACGTTGGAAAATGTCTAAAATGTTGACCAAATTTAATAGCCTAAAATAAACATGAACTTGTTTACATAGATACAACTTTCATTGGGGACGGGGGACATGCCCCCATCCCCACATTCTGAAATTGCATTTTTGTCCACCCCAGTTTTATCACTGGAATGTGATACAAAATGAGGCAATGGTGTGCTTTGGGCCACGCGGACGCCTCTGAGCAATTGGGTAGGCTGTTTTAGATTGTTTGTATGACTGGATAAAAAAATATATATATATATTTCCCACCCACTTCTAAAACATTTGTTCACAACTTTGGTCAGCTAGGACAAATTCAAATAGGTAAGGTTGAGTTGAAGATGAGTGCAATATAAACCTAAGAGATGGTGAAAGTTCATTTTCAACAAGGTCGTATAATATTGATTTTCTATATGTAAAAACAGTCAACTAAGGTAAAGGTTTAAAGGGACCAATATGACAATGTTTGATCACAAATAAATGTGCCACTCCTATCCAGAATCTTAGTCTATATTCTGGTATAGCCTACCATGATTTTTTTTTTTAACAAACATGAAGTAAAACAGAGGCAGAACTATTTAAGTATTTAGAAGGAATATAGAATACAAACTATGGTTGATGCCACTTTTTAATCCATAGACCTACCAGAAGAGGACATTGTTGTATTGTAAATTCCCAATCTGGCCCTCAACCATCACGGTCACCTAATAATCCCCAGTTTACAATTGGCTCATTCATCCCCCTCCTCTCCCCTGTAACTATTCCCCAGGTCGTTGCTGCAAATGAGAACGTGTTCTCAGTCAACTTACCTGGTAAAATAACGGTAAAATAAAAAATAAAAAAAATAAAGAGCAAATGGTTTGCCTTACCTTGCTATAAATCTACCTTCTCAGTGGAATTATAGTACTGCATAACAACCACCTTTTTAAAGTCTACAAAATCACCTATACTACACTTTACATTCACCATACAGTGCCTTGTACAGACGCCTTGACTTTTTCCACATTTTGTTATGTTACAGCCTTATTCTAAAATGGATTAAATAAAAAAATCCTCAGGAATCTACACACAATACCCCATAATGACAAAGCGAAAGCAGGTTGTAAGAAATGTTTGCAACTGTATACATTTAAAAAAACAAATAGAAATACCTTATTTACATAAGTATTCAGACCCTTTGCTATGAGACTCAAAGTTGAGCTCAGGTGCATCCTGTTTCTATTGATCATCCTTGAGATGTTTCTACAACTTGGAGTCCACCTGTGGTATCTGAGGAAGGGTACCAAAACATTTCTGCAGCATTGAAGGTCCCCTGGGGTCTCTTCCTGGGGTCCAGCA
Source organism: Salvelinus sp. IW2-2015 (assembly GCF_002910315.2). Classification (NCBI taxonomy): domain Eukaryota; kingdom Metazoa; phylum Chordata; class Actinopteri; order Salmoniformes; family Salmonidae; genus Salvelinus; species Salvelinus sp. IW2-2015. The sequence goes on along the minus strand of NW_019945473.1, from coordinate 24,363 downwards.
AAATTAAGGCAGTTTATTCAATTTTAAAAGCATTACAATACATTCACAGATTTCACCACAACACACTGTGTGCCCTCAGGCCCATACTCCACCACTACCACATATATACAGTACTAAATCCATGTGTATGTATAGTGTCTATGTTATCGTGTGTGTGTATGCATGTGTCTGTGTCAATGTTTGTGTTGCTTCACTGTCCCCACTGTTCCATAAGGTGTTTTTTTAATCTGGTTTTCTAAATCTAATTTTACTGCTGGCATGAGTTACTTGATGTGGAATAGAGTTCCATGTAGTCATGGCTCTATGTAGTACTGTGTGCCTCCCATAGTCTGTTCTGGACTTGGGGACTGTGAAGAGACCTCTTGTGGCATGTCTTGTGGGGTATGCATGGGTATCTGAGCTGTGTGCCAGTAGTTTAGACAGACAGCTCGGTGCATTCAACATGTCAATACCTCTCATAAATAAAAGTAGTGATGAAGTCAATCTCTCCTCCACTTTCAGCCAGGAGAGATTGACATGCATATTATTAATATTAGCTCTGTGTACATCCAAGGGACAGCTGTTCTGCCCTGTTCTGAGCCAATTGCAATTTTCCTAAGTCCTTTTTTGTGGCACCTGACCACACAACTGAACAGTAGTCAGGGTGTGACAAAACTAGGGCTTGTAGGACCTGCCTTGTTGATAGTGTTGTTAAGAAGGCAGAGCATTGCTTTATTATAGTCAGACTTCTCCCCATCTTAGCTACTACTGCATCAATATGTTTTGACCATGACAGTTTACAATCTAGGGTTACTCCAAGCAGTTTAGTCATCTCATTATTTATTACAAGATTTAGTTAGGGTTTCGTGAGTGTTTTGTTCCAAATACAAAGCTTTTAGTTTTAGAAATATTTAGGGCTAACTTATTCCTTGCCATCCACTCTGAAACTAACTGCAGCTCTTTGTTGAGTGTTGCAGTCATTTCAGTCGCTGTAGTAGCTGACGTGTATAGTGTTCAGTCAGGCTTTACTCAAAGTTAGTGACATGTTAGTAAAAAAATATGACATACATATTAATTTGTATGTTTTGCATCTTTAATTTTGTTTGCCCTTATGTGCCTCGGTTTTCAGAATTTAAAGGTGCCCAACAGAGGGCAATGCTATGGAAGTCCAGAGAGGACATATGAATAAATAAATAAATTCCCTTCTTATGTTGACATCACAACTTATTATTTATCTCATGATCACAACATAAAAAAAAGTTTGTCTATATTTTTTTCCCCTCGAGTTGCACATGTGTACAAATTAAGTAAAATGGATTTAAGTGTGCCTGCATTAAAGTCACTGGCCACTAGGAGCGCGGGCAATACAGGCGGGCAATACAGCGAGACTTCTTTAATATTAAACTCACACCAGCAGTTATTGACAAATCTACACACACCCCGCCCCTCGTCTTACCAGACATAGCTGATCTGTCCTGCCGATGCATGGAGAAGCCAGTCAGCTCTATATTATCTGTGTTGTCGATCAGCCACATCTCGGTGAAACATAAGAAACTACAGTTTTTAATGTCCCGTTGGTAGGATAGTCTTAATCATAGATCGTCCAGTTTGTTTTCCAATGATTGCAAGTTGGCCAATAATGGTGGTTTACCTACTCGTCTGCAAATTCTTACAGGGCACCATGCCCTCCTCAAACTTTTTCTCCATCTTTTCTTCACACTGATAACAGGGATTTGGGTCTTGACAAAGCAGTATATCCTTCGCGTCGTTTATTTATTTTCCCTTTTGTACTTTCAATATTTGCACATCATTACAACACTGTATTATAGACATATGACATTTAAAATGTCTTTATTCTTTTGGAACTTTTGTGAGTGTAATGTTTACTGTACATTTTTATTGTTTATTTCACTTTTGTTTATTTTCTATTTAACTTGCTTTGGCAATGTAAAGATGTGTTTCCCATGCCAATAAAGCCCCTTAAATTGAGTTGAGAGAGAGCAAGAGAAAGCTTATCCCTGTACAGAGGTCCTTACAATACAGTACCCCATGAATATTAAAAATAACCCTGCAAGGAATACGTTTTTTTTAAACTCAAGGACAATCTAGAAACACTACTTGCTGACTGCCACAAAGAGGGGAAGGTAAGCAACTTCATTTTCCACACAGACCATCCCATGGCATTGCACAGTGCAATAAGAGAACACTGCCCCTATGTCAAGAGAGTTAGTCCAGGGTGGAAACTCAGAATACTAGGCATTGAGGAAATTGAAACAACCTCTGTCAACATTTACAAGTCTGGAACAGTAATGGTGCAGGGCAAGCTCTCTCTCTCTGTGATTACTCCCCCATCCTGAGTGAGTCTGATCACACCTCTTCAAACTATCCTGCAGACCAGGACAGTCAACCCCCCAGCACTGAACACACCCAGGTCCCACAACTGCACTGCTCCTCCATCACTGAGAGGGATACATTCACAGAGCTGGAGAGAAACATGGTGAAGCTGAGAGCTAGTACACACAATCCAGACAGAACAAGCCCACAAAACGGACCAGCACAACAACACCCCCAGAAGGTGGAGATGGACGGCTGTCTGAGAGAGCTGACTGCTTTACGGACTGAGGTGAGAGAACTTAGAGGCACAATCAATCCGTCAATACAATGTATTTATAAAGCCCTTTTCACATCAGCCGATGTCACAAAGTGCTGTACAGAAACCCAGCCTAAAACCCCAAACAGCAAGCAATGCAGATGTAGAAGCATGGTGGCTAGGAAAAACTCCCTAGAAGAGCCAGAACCTAGGAAGAAACCTAGAGAGGAACCAGTCTCTGAGGGGTGGCCAGTCCTCTTCTGGCTGTGCCGGGTGGAGATTATAACAGAACATGGCCAAGATGTTCAAAAGTTCATAGATGACCAGCAGGGTCAGATAATAATAACAACAGTGGTTGTAGAGGGTGCATTTTACACCTCAGGAGTAAATGTCAGTTGGCTTTTCATAACAACGGACACCCCCCTCAGACCAGCGAGACACCCTTCCAGACCTGTAAGACCCTCTCCCGAAGGACCTGCACCAAGAGAACCAACGCCAAGAGGACCTACACCCAGCATCACCAGCCACACACCAACCAGCTAAGACCACCCCAAGCAAACTCTGGCCACACCCTATATAAGCCCACCCCCATATCAGACCTATGCCCCTTCTGCTCACCCCATACCCCCCGCCCCTGCGGCAAGGACCTCAACATGACAGCAGGACCTGTGTCGTGAGCAGAGAAACAGGCCCAACCCCCACTATTACACTCACCCAAGCCCCATCCTGGACCTAAGAGGTATGTATCAGATGCTCAACATGCTCTGCTCACACCTACTGTGATGGTCCAGGCCTAAACCACACAAAAACAAAACTAGACACTATGGAACACAGAGCTTTTACTATCTCATCCTGGAATATACAAGGTCTGAGGTCATCTGCCTTTGGCCTAACGAGCAAGAACCCAGACTTCATCAAATAAATTGGAAATACAGACATTGTCATCCTACAAGAAACATTGTATAAAGGAGACGGACCCACTGGTTACAGAGAGCTGGTAGTCCCATCCACCAAACTACCGGTTGTGAAAGTGAAAAGACTCAGGGGGTATGCTAATTTGGTATAGAGCAGACCTAACCCACTCTATAAAATTTTTCAAAACAGGAACATTTAACATCTGGCAAGAAGTTAATAAAGAAATGATCTCAACAGAGAAAAATGTCTTCATGTTTGCTACCTATATCCCCCCAATAGAATCATCATACTTTAATGATGACAACTTCTCCATCCTAGACGGGGAGATCAACAATTTCCAGGCTCAGGGACATGTACTAGTCTGTGACGACCTAAATTTCAGAATTGGACAAGAAGCCGACTCCCTCAGCACACAGGGGGACAAACACCTATCTAGAGGTGACAGCATTCCCTCCCCATATGCCCCCCTAGACACAACTATGACAACATAACCAACAAAAACGGGTCACAACTCCTGCAGCTCTGTCGGACGCATGGTATGTCAATGGTAGGCTTCGAGGGGACTCCTATGGTAGGTACACCTATAGCTCATCTCTTGGCAGTAGTACTGTAGACTACTTTATCATTGGACCTCAACCCAGTGTCTCTTAGGGTTGTCAGTGGACTGACTGTGAACGCTCTATCAGATCACAGCAAAATCTCACTCTACTTGAACAATCATGAGGCATCAAAGCCAAAGGAACTGAATAATATTAAGAAATGCTAACCTAAGAAAGAAATTGAGAAACCAATCCAACCAATAACATAGACCCAGAAAACCTGAGCATACACCTTCACTATGGTGAATCACTAAAACAATACAGAAATACACTACGGAAAAAGAAGCAAGAAGCACGTCAGAAATCAGCTCAATGTAATTGAATTATCCATAGAATCTAACCACTTCTGGGAAATTAGAGAACTCTAAACAACAACAACACGAAGAGTAATCTATCCAAAACGGATATTTTTTGGGCTCTATAACAAAGAACAAACAGCAAAAACATATACATGATCAAATACAAATCTTAGAATCAACTATTAAAGTCTACCAGAACTCACTGGATTCTCTAATTACATTGAATATACTACAGGACAAAATACAAACCCTCCAACCCAAAAAGGCCTGTAGGGTTGATAGTATCCTAAATGAAATGATCAAATATACAGACCACAAATTCCAATTGGCTATAATGAAACTCTTTAACATCATCCTCAGCTCTGGGATCTTCACCAATACTTGGAACCAAGGACTGATCACCCTAATCCACAAAAGTGGAGACAAATTTGACCCCAATAACTACCCGGGGATATGCCATTCCAGCCATTACAATGACCCCGTCCTTCTATAGCTCCTCCCACCAGCCTCCTCTGGTGCAGGGTTAGATGGTGCTGAAATGTAAGTTTTTCTCATTCCCCATTTCCCCTGGAAGTGGGGAATGACCAAAATGTGCAATCCACACTCCGACCTGCGAAAGGCAGCAATGTGCAACACAGGGTCTAGTCTACCGGAAAGCCACACGAAGAAGAAGAGCTAGCGGTTTTGTAAAGCATCTTTGTGACTCGCACTCAAAATGCTCAACCAATCACCTGACAGGTTCCATGTCGAGACTCATAAATATTCATGAAATTGTCCCCCACCCCGCCGTCCTGCGGAAGTAAATTTCACGCAGGGTTGCCATATCTGCAATTTTCTAGCAAATTTGAGTAATGGGTAACCATTGACAGTCCAGTCTCCAATATGCATAGAAATACGTCATCGGGTCTAACGGTTGTCTCGCGCCAAACTGTGCATTTGCAAGTCATCAAATCAAAGGCACTCCTTTGATATAAAGTTGTTTTTGACAAGAATTAAAACATGTTGGCTTGTCACTTTCACGAGGTTGAAGTAATAACATGTTCAACTACTTAAGACATTGTCTCTAATCTAGGTTGTGCCTTTAGATTTCGATAAAATTTGTGAAATCTTCACTTCTCTCATTGACTTCTCAAACCCTGGCCTGGTCTGTGTCACAAGTGTTCCTGGAAGATTTGCGATGTTGCGTCTCTGGGTTTAGAAACTCTGTGAGGTAACTGCATACATGGAGTGTCTCTGAAAGTGGTAGTGTCAACAGAAGTGGGAGGATCAACAGAAGTGGGTGTATGGAAAGCGAATCAGCTAATTGGGCAGATTTTCTGCCACTCAAGACCGTTTTGCGTGGCTCATTGGGCTGCACGAGGAGTCCATTGTTGATGTTACACCCAACCTGTAACGGCTTTCTTCCAGGGGTGAAGGAGAGGACCAAAGTGCAGCGCGGCTAGTGTTCAACATGTTTAATAAAGAACAAGTGAAACACTACAAACAACATACAAAATAACAAATGTGAAAAAACCGAGACAGACCTATCTGGTGCAGACAAACACAGAGACAGGAAACAATCACCCACAAAATCCCAACACCAAACAAGCCTCCTATATATGATTTTCAATCAGGGACAACGATTACCAGCTGCCTCTGATTGAGAACCATATTAGGCTGGACACAGAAACAGACAAACTAGACACACAACATAGAATTCCCCACCCAGCTCACGTCCTGACCAACACTAAACAAGCAAAACACATAAAACTCTGGTCAGGACGATTACAGTACCCCCCTCCCTGAGTCGGACTCCGAACGCACCCCTACGACGCAAGAGGAGGCGTCGGTGGGCATCGTCCCGTGGCCGGCTCCGGCGCCGAGCAGAGGGACACCACCTCCACCACTGTCTTTGTCCCCCTCCTAGCGTCCTTTGAGTGGCGACCCTCGCCCACGACCCTTGGCCAAGAATCTCCCAAGGCCCCCACATGATTTATGAGGTAGCTCAGGACAGAGAGGTACGCTCAGACAGAAGGAGCTCAGGACAGAGAGGTAGCTCAGGACAGAGAGGTAGCTCAGGAAAATCAGGGGGCCAACTCCGCAGGGAGTCCGGAACGAGGACCCGGAGGGCAGCTCGACTGAGTCAGCGATGTAGTTGCATCCGGACTGAATAAGGAGCTAGCGTGCTCGGAATGGAGTGCAGCTGCACTTGCGGGCAGCCGACGCTCGGTCGCTTCGTGGAGGCAGCTCATGACTGTGAGGGCAGCTCCACTGAATAGGGGGCGCGAGGCTCCATGACTCGGCTGGCGCTCTGGCAGCTCCTGACTGGCTGGCGGCTCTGGCAAGGCTCCTGACTGGCTGCGGCGTTGGCAGCTCTGGACTGCGGCTGGCGGCTTGGCAGCTACACTGATGACGGACTGGCCTCAATGGCGCTGGGCAGACCGGATGACTAGACGGCGCTGGGCTAGTAACGAGCTCAGGACGGCGCTGGCAGACGGATGCTCAGAGGCGCTGGGAGACGGATGCTCATACGAGCGCTGCAAGACGGATGGCTCAGACCGCGGCAGACAGCTAGCCGGCGCAACGGCATGTGCGGCAGGCAGATACGGCAGCTCAGAGGCAACGGCGTGAGCCCGAGCAGGCACGGCGCGTTGGAGCAGGCGCTAGTGAAGACGGGCCTTGGGCAGGCAGCATTGCAGATCTGGCTGGGCAGAAACGAGCAGTGCAGGCGGTCGTTGAGCCGCGCGACTCTAACCTGCGAGCGCACAGGAAGCCCCCCCCCCCCCCCCCCCCCCATGATGCTTATGGTGCCGCTAACTGGTGTACCGACTGAGACACCACTCAAGCTATGCAGGGAAACAGGAAACAGCAACAACTGACTCTCACACGCACTATAGCCTGACGTGAGCTAGTCGTTACCGCACTGGTGGTACCGGTGAGCACACACGTTCAAAGCTAGTGGGAAAACAGGAAGGCACACTGGACTCTCCAAGGCGCACTATAGGCCTGGTGCGTGGTACCGGCACTGGTGGTACCGGGCTGAGGGCACGCACCTCAGGGCGAGTGCGGGGAGAAGGAACATTGCGTACAGGGCTCTGGAGACGCACAGGTGGCTTGGTGCGTGGTGCCGGAACTGGAGGTACTGAGCTGGAGACACGCACCATAGGGAGAGTGCGTGGAGGAGGAACAGGGCTCTGGAGACGCACTGGAAGCCTGGTGCATGGTGTAGGCACTGGTGGTACTGGGCTGGGGCGGGAAGGTGGCGCCGGATATACCGGACCGTGCAGGTGTACTGGCTCCCTTGAGCACCGAGCCTGCCCAACCTTACCTGGTTGCATGCTCCCCGTAGCCCGACCAATGCGGGGAGGTAGAATAACCCGCACTGGGCTGTGAAGGCGAACCGGGGACACCATGCGTAAGGCTGGTGCCATGTACACCGGCCCGAGGAGACGTACTGGAGGCCAGATATGTAGAGCCGGCTTCATGGCACTTGGCTCAATGCTCACTCTAGCCCGGCCCGTGCGGGGAGGTGRAATAACCCGCACCGGGCTATGCACACGTACAGGAGACACYGTGCGCTCTTCCGCATAACACGGTGTCTGCCCGTACTCCCGCTCTCCACGGTAAGCATGGGAAGTGGGCGCAGGTTTCCTACCTGCCTTTGCCACACTACCCTTTATCCCCCCCCCCCCAATAAATTTTTGGGATTTCTTCTCGGGTTTCCGTGCACAAACACTAGCGGGTTCTCACCACTGTGTATCAGCCGTGTACCTTCATAACGCAAGTTCCTCTCTCCGGTTGCCTCCAGCTGTTCCCATGGGAGGTGATCCTTTCCAACCTTAGCCCAGGGTCCTTTTCCGTTCATGATTTCCTCCCATGACCATTCCTCCTGGTACCGCTGCTGCTGTTGCCCGTTGCCACGCTGCTTGGTCCGGGTTTGGTGGGTGGGTGATTCTGTAACGGCTTTCTTCCAGGGGTGAAGGAGAGGACCAAAGTGCAGCGCGGCTAGTGTTCAACATGTTTAATAAAGAACAAGTGAAACACTACAAACAACATACAAAATAACAAATGTGAAAAAACCGAGACAGACCTATCTGGTGCAGACAAACACAGAGACAGGAAACAATCACCCACAAAATCCCAACACCAAACAAGCCTCCTATATATGATTYTCAATCAGGGACAACGATTACCAGCTGCCTCTGATTGAGAACCATATTAGGCTGGACACAGAAACAGACAAACTAGACACACAACATAGAATTCCCACCCAGCTCACGTCCTGACCAACACTAAACAAGCAAAACACATAATAACTCTGGTCAGGACGTTACACAACCCTGTTGATCCACCCACTTCTTTTGAAACGCCCACTTTCAGACACACTTCAAATATGCAGTTACCTATACCTGCCAAATTGGGCTACTTTGAACATTTTTTATTGGTCACTGTTTTTTGGGGGGAGGGCTACTTCTAAGTTGCACCACGGCCGCCATGGCATTTCTATTTTTTACAGATGTGAGAGTGTTATGAGAATTTTGTTATCAATGTTCATAAACTTCAATTAATCTACTCAGTCTGCAACACAGAGTTTGTAAGATTCTGGTTGAATGAAACAGACAAGAGTCCCAGCTTACAATAGTCAAAATGTTTATTCACGAGAACGTTCTGAAGTCCATGATACAAAGACATCCATTTTATACTTGCTCCTTACTTACGCACATACTTTCACACAAACAGTAGATATCCTACGCACATACATACACACAAACAGTAGGTGAGTTGTATCCTTCTCCATAGTTCTCACCACTGTGTATCACTACCCAGCCGACAGTTCCATTCCCTCGAGATAAGGGAAACCTTGAGAAGTACTCCCTGTTCTATCATAAGTTTCTCAGAGTTCTAGCCAGGTCGGTCAAAACACAGTGTAACGGCGGATGCGTGTAATGAGTGAGGAGTCAAATGCAGAGAGCGAAATGAACGGGAAAACGCTTTAATGTCCTTCAAAAACGTAACAGGTCCAAACATGGGTGAATGCCCAAAACACTGGCGTTAAACCCCAAACCTCGTTACAAACACTGGACAGCGAAAAACCCAAAACAAGACACGATACATCACCAAACGTAACAACCAATAAGCCCGCACAAACACTAGTGGGTAAAACAAACCTAAATAGCACCCATCCCAAAACCCCAACAAGGAACAGGTGAAAACAATTAGACAGAAATAAACGAAAAGGAAAAAGGGATCGGTGGCAGCTAGTAGACCGGCGACGACGACCACCGAGCGCCACCCGAACAGGAAGGGGAGCCGGTATTCGTGACAGTTTAATTGTTCTCTGTATTCTCTTAGGCACACACATACACAAACATTTCTCTCCCTCCCAGTCCAACCTAGTTGGACTTATGTTTAATACTTTAATTATTCCTTATACATGCTACATAAACTATAATCGCTAATGGTTAAGTTTCAGTGTGGAATTATTTAATCATTATCTCTAAACATATACATTATTTTATCAGAGAGCTACAGGGCGATAGTTATTTAGACAGGTTACCTTGGCATTCTTGGGCACAGGGACTATAAGGGTCTGCTTGAAACATGTAGGTATTACAGACCAACGGTTGGGAACTGAAATTATTTTCCAATCGTTTCATTCTGAACAGAACCCTCATTTTTTTCTTTCCGTTCCACTGTTTGACCAGCAAAATAAAGTTCTGTACTGGTTTGAACACAAAATAAGTAATGGCTTATATTGTTGCTTTCTGTTCCTTTTTAAACCTCTGTAATCGACTTTTTATTTACATTTAGCTCAACATTAAATTAAATCACCAACGGATAGAGCAGTTTGCTATGGAATGGGCAAGCTATGTATATGCATTGGACAGACAAGTGTAGTGTAGGATGCGACTGAAATTTTGCGGGTGAGGAGAGCGCTGGGCATGAAACGGTGGGCATCTAGTTGTTATGACACGCATTATCTGAATTAGGCCCACATAATTATACCTACAGAGGAGTGGCTTCTATGAAGGAACTTTGAATGTCTTTAAACTTCAGAGAGTTGTCTTAACTAACATTGGACCAGAGCAAGCCCTTGATCGTGACTCTCAGATCCATTATTTTACACATAATGCCACCTAGGGTTTGAGAGCTAGACCAGAGCTAGCTAACAAGCTAGCTAGCTAACAAGCTTGCGCGTGCAGAGCAGCACCAGAAATAAAATAAAAACACGTATTTTTTATAGTTAATAAATCCAATGTGGGCAGTAGCTTAAACACACAACAATCTAGAAGTGAAAGAAACGCACACCTATTTAGGTGAGGTGCTGGCTAGCGTAGTAGAACACTTAAAAATTAAAGGAGAGCCGCACACTCTAGGCGCTCAGATGCAATAATTTAATAACCTAACAACCAACATTTCAACAGACCAGCTGTCTTCATCAGGGTATAATGACAAACACTGCGGTGTGACTAGTTTATATAGTGTCAAAGGACACACACAGGTGTCTGTAATAATGACCGGGTGTGGCCTGAGATATAAAAATAACATACCAAAAAAATGAAAGGATAGCATACGATCATAGATGCAATTTGGCTACATAGGCTTACAAACATTTACAATAGCAAAATCCCAATAATCACAAGAATGGCTTCAGATCAAAGTCTACGTTAAGACCGAAGGGAGCAAGGGTCTTTAAAATTAAAGATCCAGGCAGCCTCTCATTTTAACAATAAATTGTCGTGGTCACCCCCTCTCCTAGGGAGGGTGACATGTTTGATGCCGATATAACGTAGGGACGAAATTGAGTGGTTTGCTTCCAAAAAGTGGTCCGCAACTGGGTAAGTTGAGTTTTTGTACCTAATGGTGCTACCACGCTCTGAGATTCGTACTTTTAATTTGCCCTTTGTTTTACCCACATCATTTTCACCACAAGGACAAGTTATAAGATAAATAACTGCCTTAGTGGAGCACGTTTCCCTGTTTGCGGGTGTTTGAAGGATCTACATTTATAAGCGCCATTGCACTGAGCACAGCTATTACACTTGTAGTTTCCATCCAGTAGGAGCGCAAATAGACATTGTGCAGGGATATCTTGGGGTGGTAAAACAGAGTTTACCAATTGATCTCTGAGATTTCTGACCACGGAGAATACGACCAAGGGAGGGTCCGAAAACACATTACCGATACTGTCATCGGATCTTAGAATGTGCCAATGTTTATGAACGATTCCCTTAATTTGCTCAGAGCACTTTGAATAGCAGGTAGTTAGAATGCATGAATGCTTCTTTTTGCGACACTGTCCTTGAAAAAGATCATGCGTCGTGGTAATTTCCTGTATTACTTTAATGAGGAGAGTTTTACAAATCACACACAAGTCAGAGTTATATTATAAGTCCATCTTTAATTATATGAGCTTCACCATAGCCCTTTGACTCTCAGATCAATTCAGTGTCTATAAATGAATTCTCTGAGAGTGCTTACAAAAGAATACTTAGTATCTTTTATAGCCAAGATACACCCCTCTCAACTCACATGCAGAACCACAGATCGTAGGAAGTTCACAATAGGGCCTTTTACTTGAAAGAGGATTATCCCATAGCCAAATAGCATTAGCTATAAATTATCGTTCAGTTTGGTCTCTTAGACGAGGTTCTACTTCTCGTTCTTGGTACTTCCTAGTACCAAAACATTACCTCATCCAATGGCATATATCAATTGTCAATTCTAGATACTCCCATCTCAAATACACCCCACYCCTGGACAAGYTCMCWGAGGGGAGTGAGCCTCTAGGTCATATACTAGGTCAAGATTCATGCAACATCAGAGGGGTAATACAATGGTTCCAGACACTGCCATACTCCTCCCCCCCAATGGGAAAAGGAGGGAATGACTGGAGTACAGACATAGTGGAGCCCTTCACATGGTTTCACAGATATATTCATTATGAAGACAATGTTCAAATCTGACTTCTCCTTTTCTGATATTCTGCCTATTACCAGACATGTAAATGACAAACCTGACCTCTCCCCTCTCAGGGCCCCAAGTGACTTTTCCCTAGAGGAGAAAGGAAAATGCAACTGCCAACAGTATAGTCCAAAAGAAGACATTCTAATGACAAGTATAAAGTAAATAAAACATCTTATTCATCTATGTTACCTAACTAATTCTGATTCAGCTACGACACGTCTGTTTTTTTGTTTTTTTCTCAATGGCAATATTAATCTGACCATTTTTGTACCCCCTCTCCTTGAATTTTCTTTGCGTCTCAGCCATATTTCTGCCAAAATATAATTGTTTTTGATTCGACAGAATTGGCTGTAGGGCAAACTGTTTTTCAAGGGAAGCAGGTGACAACTATCAACAAACTGTTACAATCAGTAGGTTTCCTGTAAAGATCAGTGTATAGAACATTATCCTCACTATCCTCACCTCACTCATTATCCTCCTCTCTTATTCACTATTTATATAAAGAATTCAGACATAAAATGTGCAAAATGCGCAACTTCACTTTTATGCTGATGATACTGTTATTTATTGTTGTGCCTCGTCTCTAACAAAAGCTTTCCAGAACTTGCGAACTGCTTTTTATACTGTTCAACATACCTTGTGTCAACTGAAGCTTATCCTCAATACTGACAAAACTAAACTAATGGTGTTTTCTAAAGAAATAAATAGATATCTGAACCTTTCACCTATAATAACCTGTCAGGGCAATGACATTGAGACTGTAATCTCTGAATTTTAATTGATGACGGCCTCTCTTTTAAATTGCATATTCAACAACTTACAAAAAAATTGAAGCTGAAATTGGGATTTTATTTTAGGAATAAGGCCTCTTTTTCTTTTGAAGCCAGAAAGAGGTCAACTACATTTATGTCTTTACTAGACTATGGGAATATTTTATATATGAATGCTTCCGCTCAGTGTTTGAGATCAATTGACACCCTTTACCATGGGGCATTGAGATTTATTTTAAACTGCAAAACCATTATATACCAGGGTTGACTGGCCTTGTCTAGTCACTTGTAGGCAGTTTCTTTTTTATTTAACCTTTATTTAACTAGGCAAGTCAGTTAAGAACAAATTATTATTTACAATGACGGCCTACTGAGGAACAGTGGGTTAAATGGGGAAGACCAACTGACTTTGTTTACCTCGTCAGCTCTGGGATTCAATCTTGCAACCTTTCGGTTACTAGTCCAACGCTCTAACCACTACGGTACCTGCCGCCCCACAGGTATACTTTTATTTACATAGCCATTTTGGGTTTACTACCATTTTATTTGGGCATTTTTATTGTTCAGAAATGTGGTGGGTACTCTCTTCGTTCTCAGGACTTTATCCTGCTAACTCTTCCAAATGTCCGAACTGAATTTGATAAAAGGGCTTTTATGTACTCTGCGCCACCGGCTTGGAACGCCTTAAAAAATACTTTTAAACTGGAAGAACTTGTCGATTGGTGTTTTTAAATCACTAATGAAGGATTTTGAGGCTGATTCCCTGACCGGTCAATGTTTTTAATTTGCTGTTTTATGATTTTGTTATACTCTTGTGGTTTTTACTTGATTACTTGTAGTTTTTCATGTCTGTCTGTAATTGTGTAATGACTTGGTGCTGCCTAACTTGGTCAGGAAACTCTTGAAAAAGAGATTTCAAATCTCAATAAGCCCTTCCTGGTTAAATAAAGGAAATTTAAAAAAAGAAAGATCATAAGATCAAGGAAACTGATTTGACGTGTGTCAGATTGCATAGTAAATCTCAGATTCTCAGAACAAGAGTTAAGAAAAGCATGCTATGCCTGGAGCTGTTTTGCATCACCCCTCCATAGAACAAAAATATTATCAATACAATGATGTTCGGCAAGAAAACATTTTTGAGAGGATTGAAAATGGACTGTTTCTCCATGTAACCCACATACAAATGTAATATAGTTAGTAGCCATGGGGGATCCCATAGCAGTACCCTTCATCTGAATAAAGAAATATTTAGAAACATGAAGTAGTTGTGTGTGAGTAGTATTTCAGCCAATGTTGTAATGCATGCACTGGAAGGTAGTTCATCAGGGTCACGTTGCAGAAGAAAATGTTCCATAGCCTAAACACACACACACACGCACACTGACAAAGATGTTAAGCTAGCAAGCAGGCAGACACAGGAATACGTTTGAGTGACAGTGAAGGCTTTGCATAGGCACTTTGTTGCATTTTTTGTGGGTCTGGAAAAAAATGCCTGGAACATAAAATAACGTTATTAACCGGATCCCATGCTTTTAAAATAAGATCACTTTCGTTCTCAGGTCTTGTTCTGTTCCTCAAAAAATGTTATTTTCTGGTTTTCGTTTCGATTCTCTTCCCTGAACCGGTTCCAACCGTTACAGTCTGGATCAGGGATAGATTGAAAACATCAGTGAAGACACTTACCAGCGGGTCAGCGCACGCTCTGAGTATGTGTCCTGGTAATCTGTCTGGCCCTGTGGCCTTGTAAATGTTAACCTGTTTAAAATTCTTACATTTGCTATGGAGAGTGTGATCATACAGTCGTCCAGAACAGCTGGTGCTCTCAAGCATGGTTTAGTGTTGCTTGCCTCAAAGGGAACATAAAGGCATATAGCTCATCTGGTAGGCTCAGTCGTGTCACTGGGCAGCTTGCAGCTGGGTTTCCCTTTATCACAGATTAGTCGGCAAGCCCTGCCAAATCCGATGAGCGGATTCGATCTTAATCCTGAATTGTTGCTTTGCCTGTTTAATGGTTTCTTGGCGGGAGTAGCCAGATTTCTTTTAAGCGTCCCGGTTAGTGTCCCATTCCTTGAAAGCGGCAGCTCTAGCCTTTAGCTCAGTGGGGATGTTGCCTGTAATCCACGGATTCTGGTTTGTCACTATAGGGAGGTCGTCGTCAATGCATTTATTATTGAAGCCGGTGACTGATGTGGTAAACGGCGCAATGACATTGGATGGGTCCCGGAACATATTCCAGTCTGTGCTAGCGAAACAGTCCTGTAGCTTAGCATCCGCTTCATCTGACCACTTCCGTATTGAGACAGTACATGCATATTCCAACCATAAGCCTTGCATTACAGGCAACATCCGCACTGAGCTAAAGGCTAGAGTGGCTTCTTTCAAGAAATGGGTGTTGCAGAAGTAGTATGTAGACAACTGGACTGTGGCTTTGCTGTTTCAAGGCTAAACCACTCTGTTCCAG
Source organism: Salvelinus sp. IW2-2015 (assembly GCF_002910315.2). Taxonomy (NCBI): domain Eukaryota; kingdom Metazoa; phylum Chordata; class Actinopteri; order Salmoniformes; family Salmonidae; genus Salvelinus; species Salvelinus sp. IW2-2015. Next base: position 8,803 of record NW_019945473.1, on the reverse strand, counting down.
AAGAGAAACTGATGATACAGTTTAAATGCGATGCCTCTGACTCTGCAATTGAGTATTTTTCCCATAGAAAGGATGCTTTATTTGCAGTAATTGATTTTGGTTCAATACCATCCTATGTTAAGGTGATCTGCTCAGATCTCCTGCTCCAGCCTAATAGCTCTCTAACTGCCCCAATGGGAGGGGTCTCCAGGAGACAGAGGTGTTATGTGGCTACAGCTTCACCATCACCTGCTCCACTCCGCCACAGTACCCAGGAGACTCCTTCCTTCTCACGTTCACCGGCTCCAACAGAACCCAGACTCAGCCAGCTGTCAATCACTCTGATGACTTCCACCAAGTGAACTACACCTGTGTTCAAAAGTATGACCTCATCTGTCATAACGTCTGAGTGAGTTCCACTCCCTCATTGTTACAGGTAAATTGAACATGGAACTAACTTTTGACTTTGTCAATATTTAGATTTCCAGATACTTAGACCTTGGTCCGTTTTCATAGTGTCTAAGAGTAGGAGACTGCTAATGTAAGATTATGGTCCCCACTGTCCATGTAATCTTATTCAATATGGTCAAAAAAGTTAGTTTTCCTGATGATCAATCCCCCCATTTTGTGTTTCTAATGAAGCCAATCCTCTAACAGCTTTCACCATCAGACTGGTCGTAGCGCTGCTGATGTTAGTGATGACCAACATCATGACGGCCCTCTGTTTAAGACCACCAGAAGGGGTGAAGAATGTGGAGCTGACCTCCCTGCAGGAGGTGAGGGAAGAAGAGAGGATATGAGAAAGAAAATTCAATTTCTTTACTCCATCAGACAAGCCTAAAAGCTGTCCATTGACTAAAATCCCAGCTAGATTTGTTATGGTCTCGCGTGAATATAACACATCCAAAAAATGCAGAAATGAGCAAGCTAGAATACTTTGAAATGTATTGGAATTGTTCTGAGCTTTAATGCTTTGGCTTGAAAAAAAAAAGTTAAAAGGACAAATATGCGTCCTTTGATGTCCTGACTTAAACGTAGGAGTTCTTACATTACCTTAAAAAATGATTGATATTTCATGTACTCAAACAAAAGTAAAACGAAACAGATTTTTCCCATGTAAAAACCTTTTAATGAAAAATGATGAACCTTCCTTCCTGTAATTATTTTGTGCATTGTTTAGACTGGGAACAGTATGCCAACTAAGGCACAGCTGATGTTGGGAGACCTGATGGGCGGGTCATCATCCCCATTGAGTTCAGTCACTGACTTCCTCACTCCGACTGGCAGAGATGTTCTCATTAAGAAATTTCACACAGTAGACTAGGTGGTTGATGGAAACAGTAGCTGTTCCCTCTGAGATGGTATACTCTGCTGTCAGCAACTGCAGACCGACTGATCAGATCTACAAACCACCTTTCATCCTAAATTACTACTCATTATGAATAGATTGGTCAGTCTGCAGCCGCCGGCAGCAACGTAGTCGATCTCAAACACGCACTACGTGTAGTAATCTAGCTTGCTGCCGATGGTCTTGCAGCCCTGGACGGAGAAGATCTTCTCGCTCATTGGGAAATAGACCAAGTCTCTGGCCATCTGGTCGACCACGTCCTGGTCAGGCTTCAGGCCCTTGGCGGCCATCTCTGCCATGCCACACAGCCGCACGTGTCTGAACTCCAGAGGCAGGAAGGGGACAAAGAAGTCAACTAGGTTCTTGTCCATCAGACTGGTGTGCCACAACCCACCTACACAGGGAAAGGGAGGGAGGGGGGTACACAGTCATAAGATGGGCAAGAAGAAGCTACTACCAATTGCTTACCCAATCCTCTCAGATGTACACAAGTGCCTAGGGGGTAAGGATAGTCATAAAATGGGCAGAGGCAAGAAAGGCAGATGGACAGAATATAGATATCACAGGTAATCTTTGTATTGAAGGTCTGAAAAGACTCCAATAGCATCCCCAGTCTTCTAACCCCAGGCTTAGTAACATAAAGGAGAGAATCCTGACCTTAGAGAAACATGTGCATGATTTGTTAAATATGAAAAAGTTTTACCAAAGTGTATAAGTTAGGCTTCAGCCCTAAAGAAGGACAGCAAAGTGGCTTACTCTTCTTGTTGTTGAGCACAGACAGGGAGAGAGCTGGTTCTAAGTCATGCAATTTTATCTCTTCTCTGTCTCGACCTGCTTTCCAGAAGTGCAGGGCCACCTGCGTGATGTGCTCTCCTCCAGTGTTGCTATGGAGATGAGCAAAACAAACTAGTWGATATTAAAGTTGCACTATGCAGAAATGGCCATTTCCTGGTTGCTAAAACTAATAGTTTGCCTAATTTCAGATTGTGACAAAATAAGCTAGTACAGTGTAGAGAATCATTGTACTATCTAAACCGCTGTAAAATATAGTATCCAAAAACAACACATGAATTCTTATCACACACTGCTGGTCTGTCTGGCCTAYCTGAGGAAGATGAAGATGGCTTGGCGGTACGAGACCCCATCCAGATTGTCGTAGTAACCCAGGTAGGGCTTGATACAGTCAATCAGGCCAGGGTGCATCTGGTCCATCCCGTCAAAGATGTCAAAGATGAAAATGGAACGTGGGCAGTTGGTGACGTTGCCTTTGATCCACTGCTGCAGCTGAGACTGAGGGATGGTCACAGCAGTAAAAACACATACTTATCTACAGCAGTGAAGATAGCTTACAGCATAGGTGCAAAAAACATTTAAAAAAAATTACAATTCTGATATACATCCTGTATCATATAGAACCCTAAAATTCAAATCTTTGACCTGGAAGCCAGTTCCACTGCTTTTTTGTTCTTCATTCTTCCCATTCAACCAGGGATCGATTTAGACCTGGGACACCAGGTGGGTGCAATTAATTCTCAGGTAGAACAGAAAACCAGTAGTATTCCGGAACTCGTAGGGTAAGATTTGAATATCACTGATAATGAACATGCATAAGAATGATAATGTTTTTTACAGCCTAATTCTCCATTGAGAATTTCCCTGCCACGGTTACTGGGGATTACAATATAACAAAATATTTGTTTTACCTTGTAGTTCTCAAGCTGACTCGAATGAGGGAAGTGAGTAGAAGTCACAAACTGATGGACGCAACTGCTGGCCATGCCCTCCTTGTAGATGTTTTCAGCTATCAACTGGCTGACTAAGTTCTTCCCTGTGCCAGTCCAGCCATGTAGAGAGAGCACCAGGGGCTTTTTAGGATTTTTATTGTTCATGAAACCCGTTACAGCTTTCTGGATGACTCTGGAGGCAACATGTTGACCAAACAGCTTCTGATCTAGGGCCACTTCCAAACCTGATGACAGGGCAGGAGTTGATTATTAAGTGTTAATGAATGGGATGTGCTACGAATACACCATTATTTCTATACAAATTATAGGTGGTTATCTTAATAACATGATTAGTTACACATGTAGCATACCCGGCCGCAATTGCTAATAACCCTTCCACCACCACCCGACTATATGTGATAAATTGAAAATCTGAGGCCCGCACTCGACCCTAACCTGCTAATATAGAAAATGTGCTGTAGGCTACAGTCAGATGGTGGAACAATTTTTTGTCAGGGGTTGCAGAATATTTTTTTGCCTGATTTAGATATGTTGGAAATCATAAGCAGAAACAGCCTTTTGGTAGGTGATTTGTTCGTCAACCTCAAGGCCTATAATTAGATACATGCAGCTTCTTCTCTTCTGTCACAATGTTGCCCTGAAAGACTAAACAAACCCTTGCTCACCAGAATAATGTCATAATTAAAGGGTTCCTCCTATCAATTTTAGTTGACATCAGTAAAGTTCTATTTTGTGGAGCAAATATGTTTAGGGACCGGGGAGAAAATGCAATAACAAAAAATAAAACATGTAGGACTATATGTATGTGTAGGACTAAATTTCAATCCTACATGTAGGACTAAATTTCAGTTTGACCGTTGTAAGGAAATAGAAAGCTGTGAAAACAACCCAAAATGTTTCTGATAAGATTTCAGTTCGGCTTGGATGCATATTTTATTTGGTTGAAATACTTTTAGCTTTTCTGATGCCGATAAAGATAGATACTGTCTGTAGAGGTGCTAACTGCGCATTCTCTCAAGTTGCTGAATGAAAGAAATCATATTTCTCCACTCCTGTTCCTGAGTCAAAATTGTGCCTACATTTGGTAGGTTATACACTTAGTGTCCTGATTTCAGTTTCCATTCTACCYATCTGAACAGTAGCCTAGGCTACAGTTCCCTTGACATGCATAGGCCTATTTGAAGTCCCTGTCAAATGTGTATAGTGCCTCACAATCACACATAACATAGCAATCTATCATCTATTTTTACCAATTCCCCAAATCATTCCCAAACATTACTTTTCAGGCATTCCCTTATTATTTTGCAGATWTTCTCTTATTGAATTAAACTCAGACAATTGTACGGTTACATGCATACAATGTGATTGTGGATAGTTAATGTTAATATAATAGTTTGATTATAAACAATATTTTCAGCTCTCCCTTTCGATAACCAAAGCGAACATTGTAATGCTCTGATCCAGTGGAAACGTCATAAAATACCTGATTACTTCTTATCCCKTGCACAAAAAGCYTACAGCTGTGTCTGTCCCAAGATCACTGGCAMTGGAAACTGAGGGCCCAGAATATTTTATACAATGACTCAAGTTTGMTAGCACGAGTTTTGGGGCGACCCAGTTGATAGTTGATACAATGTTTCAAGATCGATGCAGACAGGCCATGCGTAGCCAATGTAATTTATATGATATTTATTTTCTACCTGCAATGTTGTGTTGGCTTTAATGTGGTCATTTTACATGGTTGGCAAATGGCAATAAAAGTAACTGTCACGCCCTGGCTTTAGTTATCTTTGTTTTCTTTATTATTTTAGTTAGGTCAGGGTGTGACATGGGGGATGTTTGTGTGTTTTTGTTAGTCTAGGGTGTTTGTATTGTCTAGGGGGGTTTTGTAGAGTTCATGGGGTTGTGTTCAGTGTAGGTGTTTATGTAAGTCTATGGTTGCCTAGATTGGTTCTCAATTAGAGACAGCTGTCTATCGTTGTCTCTGATTGGGAGCCATATTTAGGCAGCCATAGGCATTAGGTAGGTTGTGGGTAAACGTCTATGTGTAGTTGTTAGTGTCAGCACATTTTGTTCGTATAGCTTCACGGTCGTCAGTGTTTCGGTTCATCTTCGTCAATAAAGGAAGATGTATTGTTATCATGCTGCGCCTTGGTCCTCTCTTTCACCCGAAGACGATAGTGACAGTAACTTTTAGATTAGTATACATTTTATTAGATAGAATGTAGATTAATCACAGACAATGATCGAGACAAAAGACTATCATCAATTCAATTAAACTGTTCCACAAAAATGTGTGCATATGGAAATCATAAATGGCACGCAAATTGTTAGAAATTGTACTCCAAATGGAGAAGGTTTCCTACCGCTGGTGTAGCCTATTACCGGCAACTTCAGGAGCATACCAGCAGAATCTGTGAAGGCCAGTAGCAGCAGAAGGAGGGTCAGGAACAGGTTTTATTTCTTCTGGTTAGGCTAAATTGACCTCTGGCTCCTTTTTGAGTCATTTGTGTCATTTTTTTAATCAAACGTGCTTAAAGCATCTGACTAGTTTAGTACATACAGTTGATTATGGAAAACGTTACAATTTTGATTATTCGATTAGTCAAAAAAGAAAAAGCCTATCTTGGTTGACCAAGATTTTTTTGATCAAGGACAGCCCAAGTATAATAAGCTTTAGATCCACACAAAAAAAACTGAGGGAGGCCCCTGCCAGGTTATGACCCCCTCAATTCTGCTCCCTGATGTGAACTACTTCTAAGAGGCATAGATAACTGTCCAGGCTGTTACACAACCGGCCGTGATGGTTAGTCCATAGGGCGGCGCACAATTGCCCAGCATTGTCCGGCTTTGGCGGGTGTAGGCCGTCATTGTAAATAAGATTGTTCTTAACTGACTTGCCTAGTTAAATAAAGGAAATATATAATAGACACAATTACTCACTTCACTCGTGCCAAACTGGTAGGCTTGCGCTAACGGTGAGGATACATGCACAAATCAAACCCATTTGAGACTCCAATTAAGGTGTTTAGATGTCCCTATAAATTCTAAAGATTGCTCAGAAAACGAGGTGTTAACCTTCGATTTTACGACGATTAAGACAAGCAGAGTAAGGTGTTTACATGACTGTTGCATAATCTGCCTACTGCCGTAATCGGTTTAATATCAAATTATTTCCGTCCATGTAAACGTAGCCTACTAGTTCTTATTGGCTACGTCGATTGATTTTTCTGACCGTTCCCATTTGGCGAAAGGATGTTGGCTACTTGGCGCGGGTACAACTAGGCCTTAATTAAAGTTTAGGTTTATGCACCAACGCCAAATAGCCTAAAATAAGTGACAAACTTCTATGTAGCCTATAGATATAAACTGCACAAGACTGCTACATTCATGGATTTAAGGTATCGTTTTCTCAAGCCGCCCGCCCACACAATATTTAAACGACCCGAAAGTCAACCCTCGTTGTCTAAAGTAGGCCAACGTTATATTGGTGGCGATCGATAAGCAATTTCAAGATTAAAACGCAAAAGGACTGACTGTGTCTACATGATCAAATAGCCTAAGTGAACCACGTTAACACAACCATTTAATATGTAGCTGTACACATACCTGTTGAATTAAAAGCAATCCATTTTGAATTGCAACTTTCATATACATAATTGTAAACTCTCCGCCCCACTGCTGCTAAACCAACTCCCGCACCGACCACAAATGTGGTTGAGATTGGTTCGAACGCATTCACAAAACCACTCGATATCAACACATAATATACGAAATAGGTTGCGTATGTTGCTTTCATTTTAACTTCAAATAAACATTTAGCTACCAAGTTTATAATTTAGAAACGCAAAGACGTTAAGAGTCCAAATCAGCTATTTCCTCCTCCGTAATCATTATGCGAAAGCAAAAGCAAATCTGTAGCAAAAGGTTCGTCACCAGGTATACTAACCGCAACTATGAAACTCGGATATTTCCGATTTGCTAACTAATATTCGTTAACACGTGCAGTGTTCAACGAAACATCAATTCAGGCATTTCCGAGTTTCCTATTTCCGAATAGCAGATGAACGCGGCATAATAAATGGCTAAACCCCGCATATTTATACAATGTACGTTCTTACACCCGGATTTTAAACAACCCTAACTACACCACCAACCTGAAATGAAGACCAAAAAGCTACATTTATGTTAATTAATTTGTACGACATAGCCCATTTTGACTTAGCTGGTTGTCACTCGTTACCACAGCCACAAAAGAGATCGCATTCAACATCGGCTACGTTCGGCCATGGTTTTTCACATGGATGTCATTCAGCATTTAAGAATTTTAACTGTAAAACTGCAAATTATATAAAAAAAACCTACAATGTTAAGGGACAGAGGTGTTCGGAGGGAGCCTGATAAATGTAAGTAGCCAAGGAAGGACCACAATGCCTTTACGTACTACAAATGAGAATATATATATTTTTAATTAAGTTGCAACAACGTTAATTGGAAATGCACCCCAATAGTAACGTTATAGCCAAAACACCGCATGAGCGAGCCACTACTCTGGTCTGAGCTTCTTCTACCTCCATGACATAGTGGCTGTCCGCAAACCAAAATTAAGTGCAAATTAATGGCCACATCCGTTCCCTCTGAGAGGGTCTTCTCGAAAACGGGACAAATAATTACTGAGAGAAGAACCCGCATCAGCCCCTCGAAAGTGAGGCAGCTTGCATTTCTGAATGCAAATCTCACAAAAGCAAAATAYGTTCAGCATTGCTGTGTGCTGCTGGTTATAACATGGTAATAAAGGAGAAAAGAGGGACCAGTTTAATGTTTTAACTGGGATGCTGCAGTTTTGCACATTGTTATTTATTTCTTTGATATGGTGCCATATTCTATTCGTTTTTAATTGTTACATTCATATACATTAAGTTTAAAATCATTCTTTTTCATAACAAACCAATGCATTTTTAAATACATTGTGGTTAAGGTAGAGTATAATTTCATTTAATGGTGTTAAAACAATTCTAAATATACTAATCATAGTCAAACTAACACAAACGGTTTGACTTGAAAAAAAATACACCAAAAAAATGTAAAGAGCCGTTTGGGAGCCAAACGAGCAGGCTCACTGAGAAGAGCCGGAAAGCCCATCACTACTCTGTGGTCTGAGCTTCTTCTATGACATAATGGCTGTCCGCAAACCAACATTAAAGGTGCATGCTGCCACTTACTGTGCTTTAGTGTGTGGTCAATCACGGTTTACAACCTTTCTAAATCCCCCTTCCTAACTCAGTACTTCTGCGAATATACAGAAGAGCCCTACTAACTTCTAATAGTCACTCATTACATTGAATCCAAGAATGGCGTAGCAGTGGGACGTGTGTTTATATTGTCCCGTCACGTGTAAATAGTAAATAGTAAATAGTCTTCGTATTTTTCGTATACATTTCGTATTTATTTTAATTTCACTTTCCATCTAGGAACTGAATATACATTCCGCCTCACCCAATGTGGTACGGACCTGCTATTTTATTATACTTTAGAACCGTAACCCCCAAGCAGAAGCTAGCCAGATAACTAGCTACTAGCTAGTAGTCAGTTGGCCACTGCTGCGGTCTTCACCCTCAACTCGGACACAGCCAGCTTCAATACCGGGCCAATACCTGCCTGTCTGCAAGCGCGATATCAACCCAGAGCATATAGGACTGCTTTTTCTCTACCACATCACCGGATTCCTGAC